>NC_092232.1:11451314-11518814 GCF_036320965.1 Panulirus ornatus
ATTACTTTAGTTCCAGCTGATTACTTTAGTTCCAGCTGATTACTTTAGTTCCAGCTGATTACTTTGGTTCCAGCTGATTACTTTAGTTCCAGCTGATTACTTTAGTTCCAGCTGATTACTTTAGTTCCATCTGATTACTTTAGTTCCAGCTGATTACTTTAGTTCCAGCTGATTACTTTAGTCCCATCTGATTACTTTAGTTCCAGCTGATTACTTTAGTTCCAGCTGATTACTTTAGTTCCAGCTGATTACTTTAGTCCCAGCTGATTACTTTAGTTCCAGCTGATTACTTTAGTTCCAGCTGATTACTTTAGCACAAATGTTATTCAACGGAATTCAATAAGGTAATCATACCGATCCACTTCCCTTTTTTTTCTCTCTCTCTCTAAGTAATTGTTGGCGTTTCCTGGGAATCGTGGGAGGGAACATTGTGGTACACACACGTGTTGATTAATGAGTCGGTTTTATGACGAGGAAATGTTAGTTTTGGTTTAGCACTCTGGGGGAAGGCGATGGGGCCGTTGAGCGACGGCGACCGTTGAACGCGACGGTGCGACCGTTGAACGCGACGGTGCGACCGTTGAACGCGACGGTGCGACCGTTGAACGCGACGGTACGACCGTTGAACGCGACGGTGCGACCGTTGAACGCGACGGTACGACCGTTGAACGCGACGGTGCGACCGTTGAACGCGACGGTACGACCGTTGAACGCGACGTTACGACCGTTGAACGCGACGGTACGACCGTTGAACGCGACGGTACGATCCTTGAACGCGACGGTGCGACCGTTGAACGCGACGGTACGACCGTTGAACGCGACGGTACGACCATTGAACCGTCGTGATGAAGGGAGCACAGCCGCGGCGAAGCTGTACCGAACCATTGTCTCGTCGGCCGCAGACGGATGGTTCGGTACAGATTCGACCAGGCGGGTACCGAGACCTCGAACCCTCCCCAGGCGCGTACGATACAATTCTCATCGACTCTCTCTCTCTCTCTCTCTCTCTCTCTCTCTCTCTCTCTCTCTCTCTCTCTCTAACAAACTCTGATGCGAGACAGAGTTATCAGACTCACTGGTGGCGGACACTCAGGTGATCTACGCCTACGAAAAGCGTAAACAAACGACCATCTGTCAGAAGTATGTCATCACGTCTTTGTTCAGTGCTGATAAAGGAGGCCTACACTCGTGGGTGCCCTGTTTCTTGTGTGTGTGTGTGTGTGTGTGTGTGTGTGGAGAGAGAGAGAGAGAGAGAGAGAGAGAGAGAGAGAGAGAGAGAGAGAGAGAGAGAGAGAGAGACTGAACCTATTGTTTGCCCAGCTTCAGCAGTGAAGTTCAGGTCAGGTGTGTGTCTTTCCAGGTGCCACACCCGCATAGAACACTCCGGATATATGATATATAGAACTCTCCAGATATAGCGTATAGAACTCTCCGGATATAGCGTATAGAACTCTCCAGATATAGTGTATAGAACTCTCCAGATATCCTATATAGAACTCTTCGGATATAGTATATAGAACTCTCCAGATTTAGTATATAGAACTCTCCAGATATATTATGTAGAACTCTCTGAATGTATGATATAGAACCTTTCTGATGTATGATATAGAACTCCCCAGATATATGGTGTTGAATTCTCTAGATTTATGATGTAGAAATCTCCGGATATATGATATAGAACTCTCTGTATCTATGATGTAGAACTCTCCGGATGTACCATAGAGGACTGTGCGGATATATAGTATAGAACTCCCCAGATATATGAGAAATAACCGGATATATGATATAGGACTTCATATATGTGATAAAGAACTCTCCAAACATATGGACCTTTACGGATATATGATTAGAACTTTCCGGATTTGTGACATATAGAACTCCCCAGATATATAATATAGAACTCTTCGGATATGTGATATAGAACTCCAGATATATGATAAAGATCTCTCCAGACGTGTGGAATAGAACGGACTAGAATGGACTAGAACGCTTCGGATGCATGAATAGAACTCTCCGGATGCACGGGATAGAACGCTCCGGATACACGGAATAGAGCGCTCCGGATACACGGAATAGAACGCTCCGGATACACTGGAATAAACACTCCGGATACATAACACGCTTGGGTTATGCGTCAGTTCTCGTTCGTTGTATTTTCCAGCGACTCTCTCGCTCATGGATAATTGATGGATCTGTTGACCAGGACGACAGAGCGCAGCAGCGCGGGCCACGGTGCACAGACAGACAGACAGACAGACAGACACTATCGACCTCCCTTGCCACAGGTCGTGGTGGTGTAGGCTGTGTGAAGGTCGGAGGTCAGAGGGTCACCTGCGGAAGACGCATCGACGTCAGACCCGGAAGTTGTAAGGGAGAGAGAGAGAGAGAGAGAGAGAGAGAGAGAGAGAGAGAGAGAGAGAGAGAGAGAGAGAGAGAGAGAGAGAGAGAGGCAGTACTTGATCAGCCCCGCGAGTACTCACGTCTAGATTTTTACCAAGAAGCAGGGGTAAGGCGTGGCGCTCACCGCTCCTCCTCGCTCCGCTCCTCCTCGCTCCCCCCGCGGGGAAATCTGCAGTTACATAGAGAAATAACGTTGTGCAACGTAACGTGTGTTTTCAAGTGCAACGTCCGTGCGTGTGATATAGAGAGGCGATGTGTTCTGTGGACGTACATACCAGCAGTTCCACACACACACACACAGCGCGCGTGGGTGATGCAGGAGGAAGAAAAGACAGCCAATCTGGGTCAGGAGAGTACATGGTACGTGGTAACCCTGGCTTGCCCCTATCGTGCAGCGTGACCATAACAATAACTGATGCAACTCCTCCTCCTCCTTCTCCTGCTCCTCTCCTCCTCCTCCTCCCGCTCCTCCTCCTCCCGCTCCTCCTCCTCCTCCTCCTCCTCCTCACCATCATCATCATCATCATCATCATCGCGACTTCCTTCATCAAGACGGTAATACGATGTAGCAATCGGTTTGGCGACCTTTAAAGTCAACCACTGGCGAAAAAAAAATAAAAAGATGATGGAAGGATGTTGGTCAAATGACCTTCAGCCCGTCGGTGGCTGCTCACAAGTGTCGTAGCCCGAGCGACCAGCGCGCCGCTCCTGGCCGTCTGACTCTGCGACACACACACACACACACACACATACACACACCTCGTTTGTTTCCTGGACGTTGCGTTGCGTTGGCTGGTTGAGGAGATCCTCCTCCTCCTCCGCCACCGCCACCGCCGCCGCCGCCGCCACCACCCATCTGCCGGACGTTGGTTGAAGGAAGGAATGAAAACGGTCGCATTGAACGTCAGGTCTTCCATCACTCCGCTCCGTCCTCAGCGGCCCGCCAGAAATATGGCTTTCTCTTATTTCACGCTTCCATACCGTCACATTATATACTCTTTCTGTTCCTCCTTTTCCCTTCTCATATATATATATATATATATATATATATATATATATATATATATATATATATATATATATATATATATATATATATATATATATTATGTGTGTGTATATATATTCCTGAGTCCACGGTGAGAATGAAACACGATAAGTTCCCAAGTGCACTTTCGTGTGATAATCACATCATCAGGGGAGATACAAGAAAAAAATATGAGTCAGCTAATATGCGATGAAGAGACGTGTATATATATATATATATATATATATATATATATATATATATATATATATATTATACTTGATCGCCGTTTCCTGCGTCAGCGAGGTAGTGCCAAACAATAGGCGAATAAAGACCCATCGACTCGTATGTACACATATGTACATACATGCCCATACATGTATATATACTTATATATACGTATAAATGTCATCATATACATACATTTACACACACACACACACACACACACACACTCACAACCATATGCATGTATACATATGTACATATTCGCACTTCCTTGCCTTCATCCATTCCCGGCGCCACCTCACCCCGCAGGAAGCACAGGTGATTCTTTTTTCCTTCGCTGTTGTTTACTTCCGTTGGCTGGTGGACTAAAAAGCATCATAAAATGCCATTTGATTACCTAGATTGTTTGCTGGAAGATGGATACAATTCCCTTCAGTTTCATATTCAGGAAAAATCATAGTTTACTCTGGTGTAGTTTACTCTCTCGTGTAGACTCCAGTGATAAAGAATGTTTTCAGTGCATTGTACGGTGTGTTTATATTGTATATATTTTTCAATGGTTACGAAAGGTTAAATGTGACTTACATTCACGCCTGAACACATACACACACAGACACACTAACGCACAGACACACACACACACACACACACACAGACACACACACACACAGACACACACACACACAGACACAGACACAGACACACACACGGCAGTAGGGACTATGCTATCACTTGAGGGAGCATGTCTTCAGAACTTCAGACTTATAGAGCAAGTTTTTCGGGGTCTCAGGCTTCTGGCGGGTTTAGTGGGTCCTGGGGAGATATAAACAGGGTCCCAACGCCACCTGCTGTGGACCCGCTCCTCCTTCCCTCCTCCTCCTCCTCCTCCTCCCCTACCCAACTGCTGTTGTGGGCCTCCCACCCTCGCACCTCCTACCCTCCCATCCAGCTTCTACTGTGGCCACCAGCCAGCTCAGACCAGCCCCCTCAACCCCAACTGCTTATTTGGGATGGGATTGTCGCTAAACCCGAACCTCTAACCTCACGAACAAGTCCGCGTTCAGCAACACACGTAGTAACACAAGTCCGCGTCCAGCAACACACGTAGTAACACTGGTGGGGGGGGGGTCTGTGACCAAGTCCACAGTGGCGAAGTTCAAGACTCAGTGACTGACGCCATAAGAGGGAGGGAACGGCACCCAGACCACGCCACACCCACACCACACCACACTACTCCACACCAGATCACAACCACACCATATCACACCACACTACTCCACACGACACCACAACCACACACCACACCACACCACACTACTCCACACCACACCACATCACACTACACCACACCACACTGCACCACACCACACCACACCGCACCACACTATACCACGCCACACCACACTACACCAAACTACACCGAACCGCACCACACTACTCCACACCACACCACACCACACCGCACCACACCACTCCACACCACACACCTCGGCTGTCCCATGACAACTGTCTCTCACTGAGAGCCGACATACCAGATCTACGGACACACATCTTCCAAAACCAAACGCCAGGACCCGGGAAAGAGGCGATAAACAAGGATCAGACCAGCAACACCTCACCACGAGAAGGTCTTCGCCACCGCCTCAACATCTGCAATGTTGTGCTTAACATATTATCCTCTTCCCTGGGGTTCAAGGAAGCCAGGGCAACATCCACACCAGAAACCAGGAATGTAAGGCGCTGACCCAGGAAACGACCGACCGACCTCTTTCCCTCGTTTGAAGTGTCCCCAGGGAGGATAATTGAGAGGATGATTTACCGTAGGTCAAAATGATGCATAGTAAACAACTTTCTTTACAACCGGGGCATAGTAAACAACTTTTTTTTTTTTTCACAACCGGGGCCACCATGGCGTTCTAGAAGGGCAGAAACACCGCCACTCCAATTTCGATCACTGCAGGTGAAGTATCCGTCAGCGGAGGCCGAGAAATGGAAGTGCACGCTTATGCAAGGGAACATAAGCAAAGCTTTTCGACATACTGTGGACGATGGGCCTCCAGGTGTAGGGTGTTTACGACCAGGCACGCCAGAAATGACCAAGATACTACAGTGTAATTTCCTCAACAACGGTACTGCTCAGGTAACCATTAACTACACGTAATCTTCACCAAGATTTCCATTCTTAAGCCGGTGTCCCCCAAGGCAGCGTCCTGTCACCAACGCTATTTATATCATAGACAACAAAGACACGTCCCACTCCATTGAGGAACACGAGCATAGAACATCTTTTATGCAGAGGACGCCACACAGATGCCAGTCTCCAGTAACGCGCTCCCCGAACGTGTGCACCCCACCTTGAACACACTGGGAGGCGTCCACACCCCCACGGATGGTGAAGCGGACCAGAAGAAAAAAAAATGAAAGAGAACGAAACGAGTTGCATCGCCGGGGTGAGTGCAACATACCGACACGACAATAGATGGTAACCGGATACAGCACGAGAAGGACGGTTGAAAATAGTGCCAGTGACACACACACACACACACACACACACACACACACACACACACACACACACACACACACACACACACACACGACCAGGTGTAATGTTGCACCGTAGACGAGAGAAAGAACTACACGCGTGGAAGAACGCAGCCTCGACCAGCTCGTATGGATCCTGACGCCCGCCAGAGAGGCAATGGTTGCACCTTGCTACGGCCTCTGATCCTCACCATACTGACCTGCTCCCCTTACCCCCACACACGCCTCCTTCTGATCCTCACCATATGGACCTGCTCCCGTTACCCCCACACGCCTCCTTCTGATCCTCACCATATGGACCTGCTCCCGTTACCCACACACGCCTCCTTCTGATCCTCACCATATGGACCTGCTCCCGTTACCCCCCCCCGCCTCCTTCTGATCCTCACCATATGGACCTGCTCCCGTTACCCCCCCACACGCCTCCTTCTGATCCTCACCATATGGACCTGCTCCCGTTACCCCCCCACACGCCTCCTTCTGATCCTCACCATATGGACCTGCTCCCGTTACCCCCACACACGCCTCCTTCTGATCCTCACCATATGGACCTGCTCCCGTTACTCCCCCCACACGCCTCCTTCTGATCCTCACCATATGGACCTGCTCCCGTTACCCCCCCACACACGCCTCCTTCTGATCCTCACCATATGGACCTGCTCCCGTTACCCCCCCCCCCCACACACGCCTCCTTCTAACCCTCACCATATGGACCTGCTCCCCTTACTCCCACACACGCCTCCTTCTGATCCTCACCATATGGACCTGCTCCCGTTACCCCCCCACACACGCCTTCTTCTGATCCTCACCATATGGACCTGCTCCCGTTACCCCTACACACGCCTCCTTCTGATCCTCACCATATGGACCTGCTCCCGTTACCCCCACACACGCCTCGTCTGCAGGTCGCGTGTGATGAACCTCTTAAGATCCGTCACAAACGTTAGAATATCACCGACGTAAGTTTGTGCCCACTGATGAGGGAAGGAACACGAGAACGGTTCGTCCGAAACTGGCAGACAAGACACACACACACACACACACACACACACACACACACACACACACACACACACACTCTGCTGCTTGCCATCCATCGATACACAAGTTAGCTCAACTAATTTCCTCTTGATAGGATAGAATAGCATCACTACGCACCGATATTACCCGTCTCTAGCAAACCCCCCCTCCACACATACACACCCCCGGTCAAACCTACCAAACAAACACAACCGTACCACACACTCTGTACACTGGGTACCTACCTGTCTTCTCTCTCCCCCAGCCCGACACCCTCCTCTCCTGACGACAAAATGTAAAGACATGCTTTGGTCCCGTGGTCTAGTGAGGGAAGAAGAAAGGAGACACATTTTCCACCCCATGAGTATATAGAGTTTTCCCTTAGTGTTTATATATATATATATATATATATATATATATATATATATATATATATATATATATATATATATATATATATATATATATATCATCCCTGGAGATAAGGGAGAAAGAACACTTCCCACGTATTCCCCGCGTGTCGTAGAAGGCGACTAAGAGGGGTGGGAGCTGGAAATCCTTTCCTCCTGCAATCCATTTCCATAAAATGGAGCAGAACGGATTCCAATCGCAGTGAAATAAGGAAGGATTTCGATCACGATGAGATATGGAAGGCATTCATTCACGATGAAGTACGGTCGGATTTCTCTCACACACCGCGGCGGAGTTTTATTCGTATTACGTAAGATTATCTCTCGTGTCGGCAGAGGTGATAATTGATATTTTCCCAGGGTAATACTATATATATATATATATATATATATATATATATATATATATATATATATATATATATATATATATATATCCTACAGATACACATTCCTCCCACATAGACAGAACGACTTGCGTCCGATTATCGCCAGGTGAACTCAAGTACCTGACCATCGATAGATATCTTTTATTCGATGAACGAATGCGTAAGGTATAGTGATCGTTAACAAAAAGGGTCAGAGTAAAGTCTTCCAGTGATGTAATCACCCACGAAACAGAATTTGTATCGTGTCTTTCATCACGAATTCAAATCATGTCATTCATTATAAATAACAGGTATTTGTGGAGTAAGTTACAACTTTACTTTATAAAGGATTTAAGTTACAACTTTACTTACAAAAGATTTAAGTTAGTAGTCTGCTTAAAAGTATATTTCTAAGGGAGGGAAAGACGGTGGTGAAGAAACAGGAGTATAAAATATACTGAGAAACGTACTAACCAAAATAAATAACATTTTTTTTTTTCTTTGAAGAAGAAATGTTTAGCCCGATGTGTGTGTGTGTGTGTGTGTGTGTGTGTGTGTGTGTGTGTGTGTGTGTGTGTGTGTGGGGTGGGGGGGGGAGGTGTCATGTGGCGTGGCCGTCCCTGGTGGCCGCGCTGGGGATTAAGGGAGACTTGCTGAGGGATTTGTGGCCCCGGCTGAGATGTAAAGGGGTCATCCCAGCCACAGACGGGGTGTAAAGGGGTCATCCCAGCCACATGCAGGAGGGTGAGAGGCGTGCAAGGGACAGAAAAAAATTTGGAGCATAGTGGAATACGGGGGAGCGACGTGTTGTGACCGCGTTGAGCCACGGCATATAAAGCGGTCAGAGGAGAACATCATGTGATCCATGTGTGATCCATCATCGTGTCATCCATCATGTGATCCATCGTATGATCCATCGTGTCATCCTTCATATGATCCATCATATGATCCACTATGTGATCCATCATGTGATCCATCATGTGATCCATTGTATCTGCTCACTAAGCTGAGACTTCAGACTTAATTCTTCATCATATATACTTATATAACATGGCACAGGGTGAACATGCACCCCATTAAGGCCATCCTAGGAGAAAGGGGAAAGAATATATATGTAAAAGCAAGTATATATTAATCAGGACCCTGCATGTGCTTCTTGGCCTGGCTATTGAAGGAAGAAAGGTGTGAGGAAGAGAGGAGGAGTAAAAAAGAAGGAAGGAAATAAATCCATGGCTGAGGTGTTTGATGGGTTGAATGGTGGAGGAGGGTTGGCGGCATAACAGCTCGTCCTCGATTCACCTCGTCTCTCTCTCTCTCTCTCTCTCTCTCTCTCTCTCTCTCTCTCTCTCTCTCTCTCTCTCTCTCTCTCTCCCACAACAGAAACTGTGGGCAGCAGCAGCAGCACCCAGCCAGACGCGTGCCATGGTGTCTGTAATTAGACCTTGTGGGTGTGTGGGGGACACACGTGCAGAGAGAGAGAGAGAGAGAGAGAGAGAGAGAGAGAGAGAGAGGGGAGAGAGAGGGAACATGGCGGCAGAGGGTGAGGGAAGGTTGGAGTGAGGTGATACCGGGAGAATTTAATGAGACGGGAGGCGTGTGATCCCCCGCCCGGATCAGTCTGATCTGCTCGCTGAAGCTGAGACTTGGAGCTTAAGTCTTCGCTTGTTAGCATTCAACTTGTTGTGTACACACACACACACACACACACACAGACACACAGAGGGAGGGGAAACTGACTCAACACTTAATCTGCTTATTCGCTCTTGCATTAGACCAAATTCCCCAGAGGTCTCAATATTTCTCTCTCTCTCTCTCTCTCTCTCTCTCTCTCTCTCTCTCTCTCTCTCTCTCTCTCTCTCTCTCTCTCTCTCTCTCCTTCCTTAAGCTGCCATGAGTAAGCTCCCGTCAAGCTTCCGTGCACCATGTGGTGACCAGCTTAGTGAAACAGTCGGCCTTTGCCTTTCGTCCCGTGCGTCCGTGTTGAAGTTGGAAATATTCGTGGACTATGATTCATCCTTTCCCCAGACTCCTCTTCCTTCAGTCACATTATTTTTCTCTCTCTCTCATTTTCCAATCCGAAGTCTTTTGCATTCTTCGACTCTTCTTGTGTCTCTGGTCCTCAGTATTTTCCGAAGCATTCAGTATTTCCTTTTTGAAGAGTTTTCTCTGACGTGTGTTGGCCAATATTTTCTGCACGCCATCCTCTGCCTGACGTGTTCCCCAGTGCTACAGTCTCCCCTGACTTTCCCTCATTAACTCCAGTATGTTCTTCCCAAGAGCTTCTCCAGCTTCCCGGACGAAGCGTCTGCAGCCTTGGCTCTCGCCGGTAGGTCGACACAGCGATGTTCCTCTCTCTCTCTCTCTCTCTCTCTCTCTCTCTCTCTCTCTCTCTCTCTCTCTCTCTCTCTCTCTAGGAAACAGTCAGTATATATGTTCGTTTTCTCTACGCTCCTAGCCCATAGTTTAACTAGATGGCATAGATCTAACTTAACCCTAACCTAACTTGATTTAACTTAACCGTACTTAACCTGACTTAACCTAACCTCACCTCGCCTCACCTAACCTCACCTGACCTGACTTGATTTAGCTGAATCATATCTAACCTGAGGTAACGTAACTCCACTTCAGCTACTCAGACCTGACCTGATTCTAACTTAACGTATGATATCAAAATCTCAGTTCGCTTAACCTAACTTACCTTAACCCAGTTAATTACTTTCGTCACCATGAGACAAACTGCAGATGCCTCTGGAAAGCGTTTGACACAGGCCATGTGTCTAATCACTGTGTCCTTAACCTGTCGTAGCTTCTCATTTATCACTGTCAGCAGTTCTTTATCAATAGGTTTACCACTGGATCAAAGAGTGAACCATCCTCGCCAGGCTAGATGAACAGAAGAAGGTAATTGGAAAACCCGGTGAAGACAAACAGCACATCTTTCTTCTTTATAGAAGGTCCAAGAACACGAGAGCCAGGGTGCTCGCTCGTCCAGCGAATGCCCTCCACAATAAGCAAGACTTTATTTTTTCCAGAAACGATTGCGACGCTGTCTGGAAAAGCCTCGCCATCGGCTTGCCATTGAGGAACCACATGAGTTCTGGAGGTCGGCTTGGAAGCAACCGCTGGAAAGCAGTAACGTCCTGGAATAAGGCTACAATAATTTCTCTGACGGTTCTCCAGTATAGTTCTAAATGTATTCTAGATACTGATGGTTCTCCAGTATAGTCTAGATGGTCACTACCACAAGTACTGGAAAGTTCTCGAAGCAGAGACTGGAAAGTCGTCACACGCGCCTTGGACAACCATTAAATGTATATTCCAGGCTGAGGGAATCTTAACCGGACACAGAGTCTTTGTGGTACAGACTTTGACGAATAGGAATGTCGGTCCAGCGTGGCTCGTGTGTGTGTGTGTGTGTGTGTGTGTGTGTGTGTGTGTGTGTGTGTGTGTCTATGACAAGTTGCTGGAAAGGCAGTGAAACAATCCTGGAAATCTTCTCCGGTGAGGTGTAGGAAGCCTCTAAAACTGTCGTCGCTGGAAGCGTCCTATACTCCTTAGGGGGAGAAGAACAGCCACAATAAAGTCAATTAAATCCTCCATAACGAAATCTAGAAAGCAAAGGAAGCCAACCCCCGTGGCCCTCAGGAGGGCACTGTCAATAAATCCCACAGTCGCCACAAGAAGGCGAATGAAACACCTCCGCTGCGCCACCACACACTGGCCAATGACCCGCTAATGGATTTACCAGGACGGGGCTTTGACAGCTGGAATCTAAACGAACGAGGCTGTATATTAGTGCTTTCCAGACGTAATGGAGCTGGAAATTCGTGGAAAGACAGTTGGGGATACTAAGAATATATATACATAATTAAGACTCATTGCTTTAAAAAGCCAATTTGATGGCCTCGTGTATCTTGGTAGACACGAGAATCATTGAATTTACATAGAATAACACTTGCATGTCCCGAGTGTGGCTGCAAATGGTGATATACGTGTTTAGATCTACGACCGACTCACGTGATACAAAGATCTTAATGTTTCTTTTTATTCTGGGAATGAGAGGATACGCCAGTCCCACTCTGAGACTACACCGCTGGGTTCCAGAGAAGATATTCACGATATATATATATATATATATATATATATATATATATATATATATATATATATATATATATATATATATAATTATTATCATTATCTATTAATATTATCAATACGTAACTCGAACGACTCTTTCTTCAAGGTCTCCTGCACCTTGAATGCTGCGCTACAATCAGTAGCACTTCAGCAGCCTGGACTCACAGATATTCCCCCTTCTCCCCCTCAATCAAGTATATCATTACCAAAACACAAGCTCACTGAAATAACCCGACAAGCACTCAACGGTCGCCCTTCTCAACTCAATCTTGAACTCTTCCCCTCCGCCCTCCACCGCAATCACACTCATCAGAAACAACACTCCCCAGACAAATACGAGTCCTACCTTTCCGTCCATATTCCGGACATCACCCAACCGTATGACACTACAAACGCTATGCCAACAACCTCCCCCACAACGCCCCCCATTGACGCCCTCAGTGCAACTACGATACTGGAGACACGGAGCGCGTGCTGCTGCACTGCCCTGCACTCTCTGCACGTAGAGGCACACGAAACATCACCATCCTTTATGTCCTATAGTCCCGACCGGTGGATGTGGCTGGCTTCCTGAGCGCCACAGGAGCTTCACAGATATGGAAGAGGGGAGACTCCTGGGGCAGGAAGTGAGTATAGACTACACCAAATGTGTGGGTAGGGATGATGAATGAACGCTTAAGTGGGAGATCTTCGACTTTCATTCTTCTTCTTCTTGCACTGTGTCTTGGGCAAAATTCTTCCTCAAAGACACGGAGTAAGATGCAAAGATACAAGTCTGTGTATCCCCGTAAGCCTATCCTATCTCGCCGAAGGCCGCGCCACGTTGCTTACCCCGCGCCAGCCGCCTGCCCCCGTGCCATGCTGCGTCGCCCCACATCATGCCATCACCACTTGTACCACAACATGGACAGCCCTCACTTTTGTGGATCACTTCTGCGGACATATGGGGCCGATTCAAAGGCTCTTCCTCACTCGCTCGGTCTTTTATGTATTATTTTAGCCCCCTTGCCACTTGGGTAAGTCTCCATACTTATCTATGTGGACAGCAGACTCATTCGATGACCTGTGATGACGTATGTCAGCTTTCTGTTCGCTAATTCTTGTTGCCATACCTCGACTTGTTTCCTCCTAGTACACGGCCGGGCATCCAATGCATGGCATACCGTATACCACGCTGTCCTCACTGGTACATTGCTTCACTTTGATACATCAGCTGTCTTCATCCTTGACGAAGTAACGATGTTTATTGCCGTCTTCGGTAAGTATCTGTCCACATCTAAGGCTCTCCTTGAACTGGGTATGTTCGAAGGAATAGTGGTTCCGACAATGTTATATGGTTGCGAGGCGTGGGTTGTAGATAGGGTTGTGCGGAGGAGGGTGGATGTGTTGGAAATGAGATGTTTGAGGACAATATGTGGTGTGAGGTGGTTTGATCAAGTAATGAGAGGGTTAAGAGAGATATGTGGTAATAAAAAGAGTGTGGTTGAGAGAGCAGAAGAGGGTGTATTGAAATGGTTTGGTCACATGGAGAGAATGAGTGAGGAAAGATTGACAAAGAGGATATATGTGTCAGAGATGGAGGGAACGAGGAGAAGTGGGAGACCAAATTGGAAGTGGAAGGATGGAGTGAAAAAGATTTTGAGCGATCGGAGCCTGAGCATACATGAGGATGAAGGCGTGCAAGGAACAGAGTGAATTGGAACGATGTGGTATACCGGCGTCGACGTGCTGTCAGTGGATTGAACCAGGGCATGTGAAGCGTCTGGGGTAAACCATGGAAAGTTTTGTGGGGCCTGGATGTGGAAAGGGAGCTGTGGTTTCGGTGCATTACACATGACAGCTAGAGACGTGAGTGTGAACGAATGTGGCCTTTGTTGTCTTTTCCTACCTCGCACGCACGCGGGGGAGGGGGTTGCCATTTCATGTGTGGTGGGGTGGTGGCGAGAATGGATGAAGGTAGTATGTATGAATATGTACAGTTGTGTGTATATATATATATATATATATATATATATATATATATATATATATATATATATATATATATATATATATACGCTTCACCTCTTACGCTCCTGATATCACACCTGACACGCTCCTCCTCTTTACATGTCACACACACACCAACTATCGCACGTGTCACACCCGCCCACGGCAGGTCCTCTCCGTCCCGGGACCAGCTCCCGGAGTATTGAGACCGTCCGGAAATTGCCACTATACGTGGATGAGGCCAGTTCTGCTGGACCAGGGTGGGATGGGCACGGGTCCGGATAAGATGGGATGGGGGCCGGCGAAGAAGGAATGGAAGAGGAGGGAATGGGAAGCATGAGGTGATGGGAAAATTGGAAGCATGAGGTGATGGGAAAGGTACCGTTCCATAAGCGTTCACAAGAAATTAAGGAAGACCTGTGTGAAGGAGTCTCACAGAGGTTATACTGATGAGACGTGTGAGTTTACCGTATGTGAGAATGTCTCACAAATGCTTTAATGATGAGACATATATGATAAGAGTCCGAATGAGTTTACGTGAGAAAGACAGGCAACAGGAGGCCTGATTAGCCCACGACTGGGTACCCTGGTACAAAGAAAATAGAGTTTAATTTGACAAGCAAAATGTAATTTCTCTCAGCAGAATGGAAAATGAAAATGTCTTCTAATCCTTCGGTAACACCATGAAGATGGTCTATTTGCATGATATAAACATGGGGAAAGCTGAAAGTAATTTATAAGGTAAAACCCAACGACAAGAAATTCCTGTTTCGTAGTAGCTGTATGATGTCTTTCCCAGTAAGATATAGTTCGAGGGTCTGTTTAAACTCCAGAAAAAAGATACACTGTTCTGACCTCTACCGTCCGAACATTTCGTACTAAAAACAGGTTCCAAAATCTTCTGTATTTACAAGACCCACACACACACACACACACACACACACACACAGAAGACACAGACAGACAGACAGACAGACAGACAGACAGACAGACACACACACACACACACAGACACACACACACACACACACACACACACACACACACACACACACACACACACATATATATATATATATATATATATATATATATATATATATATATATATATAGACAGATAGATGGACAGATAGGTAGATAGATAGATAGATAGATAGATGGTGTTAAACCCTTTCTCAGAGAGCTGGTGTGTCACACGTCTTCAGACTCTCGGTTCATATAAGGGGATCTGATTCAGCTCGCGTCTCACGACATGCACATCTGGTCTTCCGTTTTCCGTTTCCACCACTCGCTTTCTTCTCTTTATTCCGCAAAAAGAAAATGAAAAGAAAATGAGGACTGGGATCCTAGTGTTGTCAGGAGGCGTCCCACCTCTGACTGGCCGTGGTGGTCGACCAGGCCAGACTGGTCTGGTAGGAGAGGCACGGGTGAGGAGGATAACCAGCGCGACCCTGACCCCGTTCTCTGTGAGGTTGGGTATTGATTCGTTTTCTGTTCGTGTCTGGCCTTGACTCGTTTTCGTTGACGGGTCGACCTTGATTCGTTTTCGCCGGTGGATGACCTTGACCCGTTTGGTGAAGTGTGCGCGATCACGACCCCGCGCGCTCTCTGGTATGTGAACCTCACCCGTTTTCTGTGGCGTGTGTGAACCTGACCCGTTTTCTGTGGTGTGTTTTTGAACCTGACCCGTTTTCTGTGCTTGTGTGTGTGTGATCTTGACCGATTTTCTCTCGTGTATTTGACCTTGACCCGCCCTGTGGGGCGTGCGTGACCTGGGCCTCTTAGAAGCCTTGCGTGTGTCGGGGGGAGGGGCTTGGAGGTCGTTGAAGTAACGTTGAAGTAACGTTTGAGGAGGGGAAACGTGTTCCATTCCTACTCAACAAAGTTAGGAGGAGAGTTTACCTATATTTATAGAATATTTAAAGAAAAAAAAATGATTGTCTTACTTAAAGTATGACGCGGGGGGAAACGGCGATCAATTACCCCCGAAAATTGAAGACTCTAATTTTCGTTATATTTAGGTCGTGTCCGAGAATAGTAACGATGATAATGCAACGTTAAGAGGCAAAACTTTGATACAAAGAAAAGGAGAAAATTTGGGAGTTTTGAGTGGGTGTTTTGGAGAGAGAGAGAGAGAGAGAGAGAGAGAGAGAGAGAGAGAGAGAGAGAGAGAGAGAGAGAGAGACCCTGTTCTCATGATAACTGGCTTGATCTTGATATATATATATATATATATATATATATATATATATATATATATATGTGTGTGTGTGTGTGTGTGTGTGTGTGTGTGTGTGTGTGTGTGTATGTGAATAAAAGGGGTGGGAGCGGGGGACTGGAAATCTTCCCCCTCTAGTATTACTTTCCTTAAACAAGGAACAGAGTAAGGAGCCAAACGAGGATCTCTTAATCCTCTAAGGCTCATTCGTCTGTTGTGGACGCTACCTCCCTCACGCGGGAAATGGCGAGCATTCACACAATTTCGACCCACTCGAGATTTGACCCAGGGTAGGTAGTGAAACGCGGGTCGGCACCTCCGTAGGCTTATGTACTGAACGTTAGGTAGTGAAACGCGAGGTGGCGCGTCCCTAGACTGTGGTGAAATGTGGTATACGCTGGACGGTCCTCAGTGATGATGGTGTGGTAGTAGAGGGGGTAACACCGCGTTGATGGAGGAGGGAGGAGGAGGTGGTGGAGCTGGCGACCTTGGCTGTGGGAGTGCCTTTGGATGTCAGCATTAGTGAGGGCTTAGCGGGAGAGGAGGAGCAGGTAAGGTAACCTGGAATAATGGTATTGTGAGCGTGATGGGTTTTTTTTACTAGAAGTGAATTACGTTACGGTGATCAGTTCAGTATCATTGATGTTGCCGAAATGGTTGATATCTTAGTGTTGGGAGAGATAGACCCGGTTTAGTCACACACACACACACACACACACACACACACACACACACACACACACACACACACACACAATTACACACACACACACACACACACACACACACTCATATTATATTTTGTCGCTGTCTCCCGCGTTAGCGAAGGAGCGCAAGGAAACAGACGAAAGAATGGCCCAACCCACCCACATACACATGTATAAACATGAATATATATCTGACGCTGATCATCCAGTTATTACGGACTCTAATTACCCTATTACCTCGGACGTTCTCATGAACGGGAATCGTTCTGAACCCAAGGTAGGAGGCATCTTGGTTGTCTATATTGTCCATACAGGAGGCATCTTGGTTGTCTATATTGTCCATACAGGAGGCATCTTGGTTGTCTATATTGTCCATACACGAGGCATCTTGGTTGTCTATATTGTCCATACACGAGGCATCTTGGTTGTCTATATTGTCCATACACGAGGCATCTTGGTTGTCTATATTGTCCATACGTGGTCGGGCGTGAACGTGTGTGTGTGTGTGTGTGATACGTCTCTTCTCACCAGGGTTGCTGGCTCTCTGACGTGGTTGTATGTGATGGCTCGGTTGGTTACAGCGACGTGTTCGATGTTGTGGCGGTGGTTGTGGTTGTGGGTATTTTACGTTCGAGTCCTTCTGCTGGTCCCCTGCGGTGGCATGTGGTAAGGTGTGGTGTATGGTTGTAGCTGGTGATGGGATGGTGGTTGCTGTAGGTGGTGATGGGGTGGTTGTTGTTGGTGATGGGGTGGTTGTAGCTGGTGATGGATGGTCTTACCAGGTGATGGGGATGGTCTTACCAGGTGTTGTGATGGTCCAACCAGGTGATGGGATGGCTGTAGCTGGTGATGGGATCGTCCTACCGGGAGATGGGATGGCTGTAGCTGATCACTTCGGATATGAGATTAATCAGACTCTCTCTCTCTCTCTCTCTCTCTCTCTCTCTCTCTCTCTCTCTCTCTCTCTCTCTCTCTCTCTCTCTCTCTCTATCTATCTATCTATCTATCTATCTCTCTCTCTCTCTGGTTGTGATTAATTTCGTCCCCCGTGAAACGAACCGGTTCGTTCGTTCGTTCCTCCGTGTCCTCGGTGGTCGGGGGGCGTCACCTGCCCGGACCTGCAGCGTCACGCACCCAGCGTCACCTCCTCGCCCGTTTAACGTAACACCGCCGGGAATAATATGTTTGGCAGACGCCAGTATGCAAATGACTTCTCTCCCCTCCCCTCCTCCTCCTCCTCGTCCCCAATCTCTCTCTCTCTCTCTCTCTCTCTCTCTCTCTCTCTCTCTCTCTCTCTCTCTCTCTCTCTCTCTCTCTCTGTATTGCCCTCTTGATGAAGGTCGTCAAGACGTGTCTGACGCTCATATTGTATCATTCCAAGGTCCTGACCTTGCTTAAGGTCAGGACTTGACCTGGGGCGTGTCTCTGATACTAAGGATTCCACTGTACACGAACCGTCTCGTTAGTGCTGTTAACTTGAGGATCTCGCAACATCACAGCTCATAATGACACTATTAACTCTCACAATGGTGATACGAACTCATAATGACTCTCATCTGTCATATTGCAGCTCATAATGACACTATTAACTCTCACAATGGTGATACGAACTCATAATGACTCTCATCTGTCATATTGCAGCTCATAATGACACTATTAACTCTCACAATGGTGATACGAACTCATAATGACTCTCAGCTGTCATAATGCAGCTCATAATGACACTATTAACTCTCATAATGGTGATACGAACTCATAATGACTCTCAGCTGTCATAATGCAGCTCATAATGACACTATTAACTCTCACAATGGTGATACGAACTCATAATGACTCACTCAACTATCATAATGCAGTTGTGCATCATGTCAGTGCCGGTAAGAGCTAAGGTGACTGGTGTCACTGTCAGTGACATAGGTACTTAGAGTAGTGTCTTTGTAACAGTGATCACAGTGAACAGTGAAGTGGAATGTTGAGTGAGGGGTGTGTGTGTGTGTGTGTGTGTGTGTGTGTGTGTGGCTAGCGGCTTCCCCTCCGCTGGCTGGTCACAACCACAACCATGTGTGTTCCCAGAAGCCACAGGCGTAACGCCCTCTGTCCCGTCACACCGGGAGTCACCTGGTCTCGTGTTACTGGTGTTGTCACTGCTGAAACCACATGGTAGATCATGACCAGCCAGCCGTCGATAGACGAAGGTGATGAAGGTGAAGCTACTCATATTACCACCGAGGTAGATAGTGAGTGACTGGTGATGATGATGATGACGATGATGATGATGAAAGTGACTGGTGATAATGACGATGATGATGAAAGTGACTGGTGATAATGACGATGATGATGAAAGTGACTGGTGATAATGACGATGATGATGAAAGTGACTGGTGATAATGACGATGATGATGAAAGTGACTGGTGATAATGACGATGATGATGAAAGTGACTGGTGATAATGACGATGTGATGATGATGATGAGAGTGACTGGTGATGGAGATGAAAGTGACCTCCACCTTTGCTCCTGAATACGTCGCGAGGGAAGAAACTACGTGAGTAGAAAGACACAGTCTTGGAGCTGCTCCTGGTACTGAGGCGCCCCGAGATGCTGAAATTGACCGGGCTTGGCTTCCCTACAGTAACCACCTTCACTAAGAGACCTGGATGGCAGATCTAGACAGAGACCATGGGACTGACACGCAACGATGACAGCTGTGTCTTCGTGCACCGACTCCCTGGACGGTATTCATCCTCTGCTTGGCACTTGAGTATGCAGGCATGAGCCAAGTTGACAGCCAGGAAACACATCGTTGTCCCTGACGTCAGCGAGGGCCTGTGGATGGACCCTGTTTTCTTCATGAGCGACCAAGTCATCAATCCCAGACGTCTCTGTCCAGCTGTAAATTGGTCGTGGCGGAGTGGATCTGGCCCTCTGGGAACACCGTCACGGATCGTCTTCCGGCTTGCCTTAGGAAGGTCATACAGGGTCTTTGCATACTAACCTTGCCCTCGCCGGCGATGGAGTCATGTAGCCAGCAGGATCTGCACGTGTGTACCCCGGGACATCGAACCCTCGACGGTGATCATGAAACGAAGACCTCTTGACTCCTGCAGGGTGGAGGCACCGTTATCATCATGATCTCTCATGCTGTGGGTGTGCTAGGGTCGTCCCATGGCCAAGCCACTAGCCAGCAGTAGCGGGAGGTAACGTGCTCCTGTGCGGCGGCCACAATCCACCCAGACCCCTGTAGCTGCCAGCTGGGCCACAGGGGTGGAGGGTCGTCTGGCTCCATAGGTCTTCCCTCCCACTCCCGCCGTAGGTGGAAAGCCTTACATCCGCAGCCCCTACACCCGCTGTGACCCCACACGCATCCACACCCTGTGTCCTGCCCCGCTCTGCTTGGCTCTCCCATCTCTGTACCACAGGTGTCCTCGGCTCCTGACCTCCTCCAGCTATACCAGTCCCTGGTGAGGGAGGAGGAAGGATCATACATGTGTGGCATCATCAGTACTACAGGATCATGACAGTGTGGCACAACTCCCGAGTGCATCATCAAGAGTCTTGCAGACACATGTTGCAGAGGCGATCCACCAGCTCAGGGATGCTCCGACGGCATTTCTCCAGCTTCATGAGAGCCGGTGCCTCCCCCAACGTGAGACGCTGGATGCCACTAGGTGGAGTGTGAGTGTGGGTGATCGTGTGGGAGTAGATGTCTCTCGTTCTCCCTCCCAACTCACCCTCATGCCACAGTTGGAGAGTGGGCATCGCCATACATGCGTACCCGTCCCCGTCACCTTACGTATGTGTGAGTGAGTGATTCTGTGAGTACAGAAACTCTCCTCTGTGTACTGATCACCTCGAGAGTGTTCCTGCACTGCTACCGTAACCATCGTTGTGATGATGATGATGATCAACTCGAGTGTACCAGAACAAAACAGAAGAATGGTGGACACTACTGTACCGACACAGACCTGAGTTGGAGCATGGCCTCCCTGAAGGGAGTAACTAGTTACCTGACCTTCACCATAAAGCTCCCACGGAGACCATAGACGTGGTGTGCCTACAGGAATGTAATGGGTATAGCCCATGTTCCCGTTAGTGTCAAGAAGTGTGAAGGCCGCGGAATGAAGGACCCATAGGAACGGGACCTGTGCAAGGGAGGAGCTCCGCCAAACACATTATAGATTTACATGCACCAGCAGGCATGCTTAATGGAGCGCACCTGCAGCAATGTATCCAATCAGAACCAACTCTTATAATAGCGGATTTTTTTTTAACGCCAGACACACATGAATTGGCCATTCCAACCATGCCAGTCGTAATGGGCAGCAGCTGTTAACACTGTGAAATACACGATAATGTACAGCAGGTCGGGGAACCACATCCAACTCACGTCCAGGGTGGAGCCCCTGATCTCACTCAGTGGAGGGTTCAACATCTCGCATCCTCCACATGCTTCATTATGGTTCATGGTATGTTGGATGGTCATCATCCTCGGCTAGCCAGTGTTCGACATTAATACACTCCGCCCCTGGGGTAAGGGTCGTTCAGAAAGGGGGCTCGGAGTTCCTAATGATCAGCGTCAGAACTTTATGATTCACATATCTGGCTGGTATGACTTCTACCAGCCTTAGCCCTATTGAGGAGTTTCATAGTGGAAATCCTCCAGCAACATTCAGAACCATCTAGAATGAGTAGGAGGCATCCATGAGCACATTCCAATCTGACCCACACAGACCGTAGTGACCCACAAATTCAGGAAGATAAGTATTTCGCCAGGAGAATCGGACTAGCTTGCAGGGGATCACGAACCTCAGATATGCTGGAGGTATTCCAGTCCACCCCAACAGCTGCCCGCCAGTGCATGACTGAACTGAGGGGATCACGCATGACCGAACTGAGGGAATCATGCTTGACTGAATTTAGACCATCTATCCGGGAAACATTTGGTGATGGACTGAACACATACCAATCGATAGAGCGTGGAGAGACGTTCACAAAATCAAGGGTAAAAAGAAAAAAAACCCAGTTAAGTCTCCCATTCAAACCTTCTTAGAAAGAGGCATCTACTCAATACCTGGGCCTCTACGTCTACTATTGCGAATCTACCGTCGGAGGTGCAAGGTTAACTGAATCTCAAACATGACCATGGACGAACGAGGGGCATGAGGACTGCAGTATCTTATCGAACTTGACGCAGCGCCCACTACAGGTAAAGCTACTTCCCCCACGAGAGGGTGGCCTCACCCAATGATATCTTACGGGTCCTCCTCCTCAACGTACGCGGCCATCCTCATCTCACACTGTACAACATGAGTTGTGTGGCAGGAGTTCAGCCTACCTCCAGCACCCAAACCTAATAGACCTGATGGCTTTAGACCTCTATAGTCGTGACAGTCTTTTTTCTTTTTCTGATGTCAGACCTTCGAACGCAGCATTTGTCTCCCAGTCTGTGTGTCACTGCATTACCTCCCCACCTTTTTGTGACCCTCGATACAGAGAGCACTTCTACTCTCCGTACACAGGACAATTACACCACCTTCAGTGAACGTAAGGCCGCTCTCGACACAGCCAATCGACACGTAATCCCGCGTGATCTTCCTGAAATGGAATACCCACGCTGGGCTTATCGTCCGCCTACTCTGGGCTCCATCCCCGGAGTGGGCTCAGGACGCGCGAAGGACGAAAGTTTTTTGTGGAGTTAAGGGGAAGGAGAATTAAGACAGGCAGGTCCAACCTGCCACCACGTATCATGTAAGAAGACACACACACACACACACACACAATGTAACCTATAATGTATTTTAATCATTGCGGCCCAAGAACCCGGACCCACTGTGCACACTCTGTATCCTCTTTTCAACGCCATACCCGCCCGCCCCCAGAGGATGGGCAGGCGCGCACAATATATCAACCACGATTGCGACAATTACGAAATCCATTCCAAACCCAACCCGTGAGGTAGAGTCACCAAGTAGGAATTTCGGGACAGAACACAGGGAGGCGCAAGCCACACGCGTGAAGGCGATTAGATAATCATACAACTGATCGTTTTTCTGCCAAGAATAGAATCCATTTTCTCGTCTGGTTATAACCTCTTTCTGGGTAGTTGATGGAAACTCGTGCTTGCTTGATTACGCTTTGAAGCGCACTTCGACTCGGACATAATTCATCACCAACCATTACCTGCGTGTGTTACACACGTTCATTTGTGTGATGTGTACTACGTAAAGGTGTTTTGAATGTTGAGTAACGTTATATATATATATATATATATATATATATATATATATATATATATATATATATATATGCTGTTTAGGTGCGATATATCCATCATAGTTTGTAATGTGCAGGGTGTCGACCAGGTGTGCTTCAGACACATCATGTTTTTTGTACCTAAATCGGGATATGTGTGTGTGTGTGTGTGTGTGTGTGTGTGTCTTTCTCCCACTCATTTTCGTAGCGCCGACGTACCTCGGTAGACCCCGTCCGTCCGTTCCGTCCGTCCGTCCGTTGGCTGAACCACACTTTGACCTACAACATAACTCTGGTCGTAACTTGAACGGTCATGAAACTTTACACAGGTGTTTTTCAACGTCTGAAACAGTGATTGCCATACGTCTCACACCTCTGGTGTACATTGTGCCTGCTTTATGCCTGTTATATAGAAATATGTACAAATTTGGAAGTTAGCTCATAACATGGGAAAAAAATTAATCTACCTGTGGCCATGGAACTTACAATACAGATTCCAATTCTTTTTTTTTTTTTTAAACGACAGTATGGGTCAGAAGTGTTGGGAACAAGGAGAACGGGATGATCAAAATGGTAATGGAAAAACGAGGTGAAAAGATTTCGAGCAATCGGGGTGCCTGAACACGCAGGAGGGTGTAAGCCGCGCTCGAGATAGAGTGAATTGGAACGATGTGGTATACTGGGGGTCGACGTGCTCTCAGTGGACTCGACCACGACATTGGAAGCGCCCGGGGTCAACCATGGTTAAGTCTGTGGGGCCTGGTTTGTGGATAGGGAGCTACTGTGCTTTCGGTGCATTACCCACGACAGCTAGAGAATGGATGTGACCGAATGTGGCCCCTTTTCTCCGTCTGTGCCTGGCGTAACTTCGCCATGATCGCACAGAAGATCTCTCGTTGCCAAGGGTTTCAAAAGTAGAATTGTAATAACAGCGTCAGTGTGTATGTGTGTGTGTTTCACC
This sequence comes from Panulirus ornatus, assembly GCF_036320965.1. NCBI lineage: Eukaryota > Metazoa > Arthropoda > Malacostraca > Decapoda > Palinuridae > Panulirus > Panulirus ornatus. Next base: position 11,475,580 of record NC_092232.1, read on the forward strand.
TGATTTGGAATACAGATATATTTTTTTCGGTGGACGTCGTGGTAATGCGGATGGATGCACGCCAGTGTGAGTGGCGAGTGTGGAGAGTGGCCGTGTCTGTAGTTCCAGAGTTACTGGTAGGTTTGCCGGAGGGACATAATATATACTTCGTGGTCGTTGTTGTGCTTGGGTTTGAGTGGCGTAGAACAGGTGAGGTTACTGGAGGAGGAGGAACGTGGTAGATGGAGTCCTGTGTGTTTAATGAACAGCTGTTGAAGCGCGGTGCACGTGCGTGCGTCTCTACTCGCACGTGCACGTGTGTCTCCACCCAAAGACTTGTGTCTCCACTCACACGCATGTGTGTCTCCACTCAAACGCATGTGTGTTTCCACCCAAAGACACGTGTCTCCACTCGCACACGCACGTGTGTCTCCATCCTAAGATTTGTGTCTCCATTCGCACGCACGTGTGTCTCCACCCAAAGACTTGTGTCTCTATTCGCACGCACGTGTGTTTCCACCCAAAGACTTGTCACGTGTTTCTCCATCCTAAGACTTGTGTCTCCACTCGCACGCACGTATTTCTCCACCCAAAGACTTGTGTCTCCATTCGCACGCACGTGTGTCTCCACCCAAAGACCTGTGTCTCCACTCACACGCACGTGTGCCTCCATTCGCACGCACGTGTGTCTCCCACACGCGTGTGGGAGTAGATTATGCCTTTTTATCTTATTTTAGAAAGAAATATTGAGAAACATTACAGCAATTAGGAAACGGTAATTTTTATGTAATTTCGCCATCACGTTGGACAGTACCTGTAAGATGTGAGTGTAAAGGGCATTCAAGAAGCACTCACGGTAAATTAAGGTAATTATATCATTAAGTAATTCTACGTTTATATATATATATATATATATTTTTTTTTCCCCTCATACCTTTATAGTTTTGCCCAAAGAGACGAGTTTAGGTACGTATCATGTCTGCATGGTCCTTTCCCCCGTATGAATGTGCCACTTAGGAATTTTCTGAATATTATGACAATTTTGACTTTTTTTTTTAAACTCGTGTTCCAAGAAGCAACATACAGTGCTATGTTCTTGGTGGGGGGGGTCATTCGAGGGAGGACGGATGCGTTAAGGGTGAGAGTCCCGCCGTTGGCATAGGTCCGGTGGCTCATATGCCAGAACAGTTTCTCTTCATCTTTTAACTGAGAATATTATCTTACTTCAGTATTATCTTACTTCAATATTATCTTACTTCAGTATTATCTTACTTCAGTATTATCTTACTTCAATATTATCTACTTCAATATTATCTACTTCAATATTATCTACTTCAGTGATATTTACTTCAATATTATCTACTTCAATATTATCTACTTCAGTATTATCTACTTCAGTATTATGTACTTCAGTATTATCTACTTCAATATTATCTACTTCAGTATTATCTACTTCAGTATTATCTACTTCAGTATTATCTACTTCAATATTATCTACTTCAGTATTATCTACTTCAATATTATCTACTTCAGTATTATCTACTTCAGTATTATCTACTTCAGTATTATCTACTTCAATATTATCTACTTCAGTATTATCTACTTCAGTATTATCTACTTCAATATTATCTACTTCAGTATTATCTACTTCAATATTATCTACTTCAATATTATCTACTTCAGTATTATCTACTTCAGTATTATCTACTTCAGTATTATCTACTTCAGTATTATCTACTTCAATATTATCTACTTCAGTATTATCTACTTCAATATTATCTACTTCAGTATTATCTACTTCAGTATTATCTACTTCAGTATTATCTACTTCAGTATTATCCACTGCAATCTAATCTACCTCAATCTACTTAGTTTGAGTTTTGCATCATGATTATGTTTACATTTTGCTCGAGTGGTGACCTTATGATAGTGGATTGAGACGTGTCGTGTGTCACGGACGAGCTGTCATCGTTAGAGGTGACCTCGTAATTGCTTGTTCGCTTCTGAACCGGTCGTTAGAGATACGGCCGGGACGACCGAGGCTAAGATACCATTTCGTTTCGGGCATGATTAACCTGAATCGTTCCTTTATTTATTTATTTATTTATTTATTTATTTGTCACCGATGCTAACATTTTGACCTTTGACCTGTTTCAGGAGGGCGTGGGTCGCGGGGTGACCTTGTACGTGCTGCTGGCCGGTCTGGTGGGTGGCTTGCTCATCGTCCTCTCCGTCTTGGTCTTCTGTCGCTTCTGTCTGCCAGACCCGGAGAAGAACGAGACGTGGGTGACCTCCTACTACCACCTGTCTACCCCCATCACCACCACACCACCTGTCTACCACCACCACCTGTCCACCACCACTCCCTACCACTCCTTACCTACATCATCACTACCACTCCTTACCTACATCATCACTACCACTCCCTGCCTACATCATCACTACCACTCCCTGCCTACATCATCACTACCACTCCTTACCTACATCATCACTACCACTCCTTACCTACATCATCACTACCACTCCTTACCTACATCATCACTACCACTCCTTACCTACATCATCACTACCACTCCTTACCTACATCATCACTACCACTCCTTACCTACATCATCACTACCACTCCTTACCTACATCATCACTACCACTCCTTACCTACATCATCACTACCACTCCTTACCTACATCATCACTACCACTCCTTACCTACATCATCACTACCACTCCTTACCTACATCATCACTACCACTCCTTACCTACATCATCACTACCACTCCTTACCTACATCATCACTACCACTCCTTACCTACATCATCACTACCACTCCTTACCTACATCATCACTACCACTCCTTACCTACATCATCACTACCACTCCTTACCTACATCATCACTACCACTCCTTACCTACATCATCACTACCACTCCTTACCTACATCATCACTACCACTCCTTACCTACATCATCACTACCACTCCTTACCTACATCATCACTACCACTCCTTACCTACATCATCACTACCACTCCTTACCTACATCATCACTACCACTCCTTACCTACATCATCACTACCACTCCTTACCTACATCATCACTACCACTCCTTACCTACATCATCACTACCACTCCTTACCTACATCATCACTACCACTCCTTACCTACATCATCACTACCACTCCTTACCTACATCATCACTACCACTCCTTACCTACATCATCACTACCACTCCCTGCCAGCATCATCACTACCACTCCTTACCTACATCATCACTACCACTCCTTACCTACATCATCACTACCACTCCTTACCTACATCATCACTACCACTCCTTACCTACATCATCACTACCACTCCTTACCTACATCATCACTACCACTCCTTACCTACATCATCACTACCACTCCTTACCTACATCATCACTACCACTCCCTGCCAGCATCATCACTACCACTCCTTACCTACATCATCACTACCACTCCTTACCTACATCATCACTACCACTCCTTACCTACATCATCACTACCACTCCTTACCTACATCATCACTACCACTCCTTACCTACATCATCACTACCACTCCTTACCTACATCATCACTACCACTCCTTACCTACATCATCACTACCACTCCTTACCTACATCATCACTACCACTCCTTACCTACATCATCACTACCACTCCTTACCTACATCATCACTACCACTCCTTACCTACATCATCACTACCACTCCTTACCTACATCATCACTACCACTCCTTACCTACATCATCACTACCACTCCTTACCTACATCATCACTACCACTCCTTACCTACATCATCACTACCACTCCTTACCTACATCATCACTACCACTCCTTACCTACATCATCACTACCACTCCTTACCTACATCATCACTACCACTCCTTACCTACATCATCACTACCACTCCTTACCTACATCATCACTACCACTCCTTACCTACATCATCACTACCACTCCTTACCTACATCATCACTACCACTCCTTACCTACATCATCACTACCACTCCTTACCTACATCATCACTACCACTCCTTACCTACATCATCACTACCACTCCTTACCTACATCATCACTACCACTCCTTACCTACATCATCACTACCACTCCTTACCTACATCATCACTACCACTCCCTGCCAGCATCATCACTACCACTCCTTACCTACATCATCACTACCACTCCTTACCTACATCATCACTACCACTCCTTACCTACATCATCACTACCACTCCTTACCTACATCATCACTACCACTCCTTACCTACATCATCACTACCACTCCTTACCTACATCATCACTACCACTCCTTACCTACATCATCACTACCACTCCTTACCTACATCATCACTACCACTCCTTACCTACATCATCACTACCACTCCCTGCCAGCATCATCACTACCACTCCCTGCCAGCATCATCACTACCACTCCTTACCTACATCATCACTACCACTCCTTACCTACATCATCACTACCACTCCTTACCTACATCATCACTACCACTCCTTACCTACATCATCACTACCACTCCTTACCTACATCATCACTACCACTCCTTACCTACATCATCACTACCACTCCTTACCTACATCATCACTACCACTCCTTACCTACATCATCACTACCACTCCTTACCTACATCATCACTACCACTCCTTACCTACATCATCACTACCACTCCTTACCTACATCATCACTACCACTCCTTACCTACATCATCACTACCACTCCTTACCTACATCATCACTACCACTCCTTACCTACATCATCACTACCACTCCTTACCTACATCATCACTACCACTCCTTACCTACATCATCACTACCACTCCTTACCTACATCATCACTACCACTCCTTACCTACATCATCACTACCACTCCTTACCTACATCATCACTACCACTCCCTGCCAGCATCATCACTACCACTCCTTACCTACATCATCACTACCACTCCTTACCTACATCATCACTACCACTCCTTACCTACATCATCACTACCACTCCTTACCTACATCATCACTACCACTCCTTACCTACATCATCACTACCACTCCTTACCTACATCATCACTACCACTCCTTACCTACATCATCACTACCACTCCTTACCTACATCATCACTACCACTCCTTACCTACATCATCACTACCACTCCTTACCTACATCATCACTACCACTCCCTGCCAGCATCATCACTACCACTACCTACCAACATCGCCACTACCAGTGCTTACCACTAACCTTTTCGGCCACCCCGTGCAGACACGCCCTGCAGACAACACCCCCATCAGGAATTTTTGTGTTGGGTGGAAAGCAGGTCTGGTGCCGTGGATCGTTGTGCTGTGCCCAGGAGATGGGAAGGGGATGTGGTTGTGTCGGACGTGTTTACGTGAAATAGATTGTTGCCGTAAAAGCCCACTGGGATGGGCCAGTTATTAACGAAAGCTGTGAAATAGGGTAGGTGCTAGTTAAAGCTAGTAGGTAAACTAGTTGCTAGTACAAGCTGTCAGATAGGTTAGTTATTAGTAAAAGCTATTAGATAAGGTAATTGCTAGTAAAAGCTATTAGATAAGTTAGTTATTTGCAAAAGCTATTAGATAAGCTAGTTGCTAGTAAAAGCTATTGGATAAGTTAGTTAATAGTAAAAGCTATTAGATAAGCTAGTTGCTAGTAAAAGCTATTAGATAAGTTAGTTAATAGTAAAAGCTATTAGATAAGCTAGTTGCTAGTAAAAACTATTAGATAGACTAGTTATTAGTAAAAGCTATTAGATAAGCTAGTTGCTAATAAAAGCTATTGGATAAGTTAGTTAATAGTAAAAGCTATTAGATAAGCTAGTTGCTAGTGAAAGCTATTAGATAGACTAGTTATTGGTAAAAGCTCTGAGATGAGCAAGATAGCTAGTAAGAGCTATTATGTTCGTGTTTTCCCTTAAAGCTGTAAGTAGGGCGGGCTAGTTGCTCGTAGAGGCTAGTAAAACCAAGAAGACTAACGAGAGTCGGTCTCTCTCTCTCTTCCTCCACAGCGAAGGTCGTGAGAATTCGAGCGACAGGGAAGGGTCGGTGACACGGGCGGCCGTTTCCCGCCAGTCCAGCACCCAGTCCGACCTCTCCAGGCACTCCTTCTCCCCCAGGTAGGTCCTCCTCCAGTCCGGGTTACCTCAGGTAAGTGTACACAGTCCTCATGGTCTGTGTGTGTGTGTGTGTGTGTGACCCCCGTACAGTGTCCGTGTGTCCCCGTACAGTGTCCCCTCGGACGCCCCCAGACACACACATGGCGTCCCGTCCGGACTGTTTTTTAATTCTCCGGGTAATTCAATTTTCCGGGACATTAGGCGTCCGGGCGCTCTCTACCATCCTCCCGGGGGAGCAGAACCCGGCCCTCCCCGTGTCGGAGACCCGACCCGAGTCTCTTGTCAAATACTGTCATATATATATATATATATATATATATATATATATATATATATATATATATATATATATATATATATATATATTGGGAGCGGGGGGCTGGAAATCCTCCCCTCTCAATTTTTTTTAATTTTCCAAAAGAAGGAACAGAGAAGGGGGCCAGGTGAGGATAGTCCCTCAATGGCCCAGTCCTCAGTTCTTAACGCTACCTCGCTAACGCGGGAAATGGCGAATAGTTTGAAAAAAAAAAAAAAAAAAGAATATATATATATATATATATATATATATATATATATATATATATATATATATATATATATATATATATATAATATATACGCATGTTTCTTTACGCCGCTTCTGTGATAACGCGCGCTGTCCATTTACGCTTTCTTGACGTGGGGATTGTATTTGGAATGACGCGGTCATCATGGGTCTGGCAGCGCGGCGGTGTGTGTGTGTGTGGCGTTGTCGGCGCCGGAGGAAAAGTTGGCGTACACTGGGCGTTGTATCGGACGTCGTCAATAAGTACACGGAGTGCTGCACTGTTTTGCACCGCCGTATGGCGACTATCGCCCGTATTTCCTCCCCGTGCATCGTGCCAAGGGAGAGTCTTCTCAGCTCCTCCGGTAGTAGCGTCAGGCCATCAGCAGCAACGAGGTTATTAAGGTGGTCGTACTCCAATGTCGCTACTGACGGAGGGAGACGGAGTAGTTGGTAATCAAGCGGAGCTGTGGACTTTTATGAGTGAGGCTTCCTCACTGGCCGTTCCTGATGGAGAAGTGCCAACAGTGGGTCGCTGATCCGTGCCTCTGACACCTGATTAGGAAGGGGAATGGAACGAATATCAACCCCCTGTCAGCATGTCTGCCATACAAGCAGAAAGTGCGGGGTATATGTGATGATAGCGGGAGAAGAAGAAGAAGAAGAAGAAGAAGAAGAAGACGAAGAAGAAGAAGAAGAAGAAAATGAAGGAAAATAAGAAGAAATTGAAGGAAAATAAGAAGAAGAAATTGAAGGAAAATAAGAAGAAGAAGAAGAAGAAGAAGAAGAAGAAGAAGAAGAAGAAAATGAAGGAGAAGAAGAAGAAGAAGAAGAAGAAGAAAATGAAGGAGAAGAAGAAGAAGAAGAAGAAGAAGAAGAAGAAGAAGAGGAAAAAGAAGAAGAAAATGAAGGAAAAGAAAAAGACGACGAAGAAAATGAAGCAGACGAAGAAGAAAAAAGAAAATGAAGGAAAAAAAGAGGAAAATGAAAAAGAAAAGGATGAAGAAGAAGTTATTTCAGTCAAGTCCTGGTTTGGTTGGCCAGTTTGAGGAGGAGCTACAGTTACCCCATCATCCAGGTGGCTGGCGGGGAATGCTTTCTCCTGGTGTCGTCTCTGCCGTGAAGTTTTCCACCCTGGGGAACCCAACCCCTTCCTGCCCATCACCCAGGACGCCGGGGAGGGTCTCGCGAGCAGATGGGTTTGTAACCCGAACGAGACCGGATTATTCTGGGTAGAGAAATGTCATCGAGAACATACGTTTTCCCTCGATGCGAAGGCTACACCAGGACTCAACATTGCCAAGGGTCGCCTCACACTGCTCGTGTGTGTGTGTGTGTGTGTGTGTATGTGTGTGTGTGTGTGTGTGTCTGTGTGTGTGTGTGTGTGTGTGTGTTGGTGGGGGGGGGGGGAGACACCGAAGGTAACTGCATGCTTAAATCCATTAATGGTCATCCACTCCAACAACCCCGGGTCCAAAGGGATGTATAAACCGGCTACGTTTTCTATGATTCTTTTCATGGAGGGCTCCGGGTAGGGTGAGGGAGGGGGCACTGCGCGAAGGCGAATATAAAGTTCACTCTGAGGTTCAAAGGTCTTCATGTTCATCATGCTCCTAGGCCGTCCCCCCTCCGGCACAGGACCGTTGGGAGACCATCAGAGAGCAGTCTTCCTTCCACCCCGTCACTGCACCTCTGATCCAGCCAGTGTGCCATGGGAGGGGATGGCTGCTTTCAAAGCCCGTCCACTATGTTACGTAGAACATCTGAAGAGCTTGTGCAGGGCCACAGAGAATGGCCACGTGGCTGTGAAGGACTGCACGAGCTCTTGGTGAAGGGCCACACAGAGTGGCCATATGACTGTGAAGGACTGCATGAGCTCGTTAAGGGCCACAGAAGATGGCCACATGGCTGTGAAGGGCTGCATGAGTTCGTGGTGAAGGGCCACAGAGAATGGCCACATGGCTGTGAAGGACTGCATGAGCTCATGGTGAAGGGCCACAGAGAAGATGGCCACATGGCTGTGAAGGGCTGCAAGAGCTCGTGGTGAAGGGCCACAGAGAAGATTGGCCACATGGCTGTGAAGGGCGGCTATGAAGGGCTCCTCGAAGTCCCCCTGCCGCCGGGGATGCCAGTGTGACCATCGGTGAGGCCCTTCCGAAGGGACATCGCTCGCCAGTGTTCCTAAGGACGGGGTGTGCTGGCGGAGGCATTACCCCACAGGTCTCGTTCACGGACCCCCCGGGTTTTTTTTTACTAAGGATGTGGGACACGGACGCATCCAGAAGGCGTGGTGTGGTGCACAGACGCTGGAAATGGAAGGAGAAAAATCAGTTGGCACCTGATGAGGTTAAGGAGGGTGATGATGAGGGTGAGATCAGCGAGGATCTCATGAGGAAGATCAGCGAGGAACGTATGAGGAAGAGCTCTGGAATGGGAGCTCTTCAGGTGGAGATGGGACGTAACCCCGTAATCTCTTCTATTTACATTTTTGATTTACGCTGGTTTACCTAACTTGAATATATATATATATATATATATATATATATATATATATATATATATATATATATATATATATATATATATATATATATATATATGTATATATATATATATATATATATATATATATATATATATATATATATATATATATACACACTACATTTACAAGATATAACTGAAAAATTATAACCAACTCAGAGTGACGCGAGGAAGAGGGATGGACGCGCTCTCGCCTGACCACCACCTCCCATCGTTCGCCTTGCGGCTCTGACTTCCATTCATCATTTTCAAGTTGCATGCTGCTTTCGTGAGGTTTTTATTTACGAAATTTAGTTATTCTTAGAATCATTTAATACTTCAAATTAAATCCAATAGGGTATACCCATGTTCATGATTTTATCATATGCTACATATTCATTAGCCGAAGTCATGGGTCGAAGTCTGGGAGACGGACATATATGTTTAGACCGTTACGTGTGATAAGGGAATGTCGACCTTATCTCACGAGTGTCTCCCCCTCCCGGGCAGGTAATTGAACACTGTGTTTAAATATCTAGCAGAGTGTGCTATGCAGTAGCCTCCGCTTGCTTGCCATTATTGGCGGGAATAATTTCTGGTTTAAAAAGGACATTTGTCCATCATATTTTTACTTCCCTGATTCAATCAAATGATGATTGGGTCTTCCCTTCGGTTTTGTACATCTACAATTACTGATCGCTTTCGTGTGATGATAGAGATTAGAACTGGGGAATTATCGTTGAACTACGGCGTCTAATTTCAAAATTCCCCGCTGGCGAACGCTGGCAGCGAGTTGGTGTAGTTGATGACCCGGCCACCATGATGGCGTGGCGCTGGTGCTGCCGTTCACAGATCACTGTCTTAATCCTGTGTTGTGTGTGACGCCTCCCTTGCTTGGGCCGCAGTGCAGACCAGTTCTGGTGCCGAGGAGGAGGAGGAGGAGCGCTGGGCCGGCCGAAACCTCTCTCTCTCTCTCTCTCTCTCTCTCTCTCTCTCTCTCTCTCTCTCCGCTGTGAATGTATGTCATCATTCATCACATGATAACGAATGACGTGTGTGTGTGTGTGTGTATATGTCCTAAGCTTGTGGAATGAAGGAATGCCTTATTCATTATATAATTTTAACGAAACTTAAGCCTATAATATATATACCTCGCTGGGGGGGGGGGGGGGGGATGGGAATGGATGAAAGCAGCAGATATGAATATGCACATGTGTATATATGTATATGTATGTATACGGTGAAATGTGTATGTGCGTGTGTGGGCGTTTATGTATATACATGTGTATGTGGATGGGTTGGGTCATTCCTCGTCTGTCTCCTTGCGCTACCTCGCTAACGCGGGAGACGGCGGTTAAGTAGAAGGCGACTAAAAGGGAAGGGAGCGGGGGGCTGGAAATCCTCCCCTCTCGGTTTTTTTTTTTTTTTTTTAATTTTCCAAAAGAAGGAACAGAGAAGAGGTCCAGGTGAGGATATTCCCTCAAAGGCCCAGTCCTCTGTTCTTAACGCTACCTCGCTATCGCGGGAAATAGCGAATAGTATGAAAAAAAAAATGGAGAAAAACTGGAGGAAGTGAAGTGTTTTAGATATCTGGGAGTGGATCTGGCAGCGGATGGAACCATGGAAGCGGAAGTGGATCATAGGGTGGGGGAGGGGGCGAAAATTCTGGGGGCCTTAAAGAATGTGTGGAAGTCGAGAACATTATCTCGGAAAGCAAAAATGGGTATGTTTGAAGGAATAGTGGTTCCAACAATGCTGTATGGTTGCGAGGCGTGGGCTATGGATAGAGTTGTGCGCAGGAGGATGGAGGTGCTGGAAATGAGATGTTTGAGGACAATGTGTGGTGTGAGGTGGTTTGATCGAGTGAGTAACGTAAAGGTAAGAGAGATGTGTGGAAATAAAAAGAGCGTGGTTGAGAGAGCAGAAGAGGGTGTTTTGAAGTGGTTTGGGCACATGGAGAGAATGAGTGAGGAAAGATTGACCAAGAAGATCTTATATGTGTCGGAGGTGGAGGGAACGAGGAGAAGAGGGAGACCAAATTGGAGGTGGAAAGATGGAGTGAAAAAGATTTTGTGTGATCGGGGCCTGAACATGCAGGAGGGTGAAAGGAGGGCAAGGAATAGAGTGAATTGGAGCGATGTGGTATACCGGGGTTGACGTGCTGTCAGTGGATTGAATCAAGGCATGTGAAGCGTCTGGGGTAAACCATGGAAAGCTGTGTAGGTATGTATATTTGCGTGTGTGGACGTATGTATATACATGTGCATGGGGGGGGGGGTTGGGCCATTTCTTTCGTCTGTTTCCTTGCGCTACCTCGCAAACGCGGGAGACAGCGACAAAGTATAATAAAATAAAATAATAATAATAATATATATATATATATATATATATATATATATATATATATATATATATATATATATATATATATATATATACACACACACACACACTGCAGCATTAGATTTAAGGCCATGTCATTAACCCAGTCTCCCTCGGTATAATCATACCTGAACTTTATTTTTTAATACGTCAACATAAATAAACATGATACGTTGCCTCAAGCGCTCGACAACAGTGTACGTATCTCACTTTATTTTGTACACCTAACCTACTTACGTGACTTAAAGGCACTTAAACCTGTACGTGGGGTGGATGATAAGTAACCATGGGTGGGTTTTTTTTTGTGTTCAATGAGTGATGGAGTGGACGAACGTGAACGATGGATTTCTCTGGTGAACGTGGGAGTGAGTGTGTGTCGTCGGGGGTCGGGATGGCGACGACGTCTGGTCCAATGGGGGGTGTGACGTGTGGCTTGAACGCGTCCCGAGGCCCTCGGGGCACAGAGAGAGAGAGAGAGAGAGAGAGAGAGAGAGAGAGAGAGAGAGAGAGAGAGAGAGAGAGAGAGAGAGCCTCGGTGGGGAATCACACACGTCAGCGATTCTCTGGAAAGCAAGTTGGACCCGAACTTAACCAGGTGTACGAGACGTAACAGCGGGTCACCCAGCCCAGCAGACAATCCTTCCTCTCGTGTGTCTGTATATATATATATATATATATATATATATATATATATATATATATATATATATATATATATATAAAATGCTAACTTTATGAGATGATAAACTACTACACTCCACAAATGGATCGGTGAAGTTGCATTGGATTTTGAGGCATTGACTTTCCCGACTCGAATTTGTTTATCCCCAAAGGATCAGAGAGAGAGAGAGAGAGAGAGAGAGAGAGAGGGAGAGAGAGAGAGAGAGAGAGAGAGAGAGAGAGAGAGAGAGAGAGAGAGAGAGAGAATTGTTCCGGATGTTGAGAATTGTACAATGCTAAGAGATTTGCATAAAATAATTTCGAACCTCTGTCATTGTCTGTTAACAAATACTGCAGGGTGTGTTTGTTTGTGTGTGTGTGTGTGTGTGTGTGTGTGTAACTTTTAGTCGTGACTCAATATCAGTAAAAGCAGTTTGCATTATCTGTTCGAACACAAACACAGGCGACAGCGTCGCTCGGGGAATTTATTTCTTTCTTCATCGCCTCTTATTGGTCGTGGTGCATAACTACAGGGTTGGCTATATAACACGCCTGGCCAGTTAGTATGTTTATTTGTTTGGGCGCCTTCTCTTCAAAGCAGCAACAACAACAACATGCCTCATTTAGCTTATACCACATCATCTTAAAGAAAAAAAAATAGGTAGTTTGCCTGGTTTACACGTAAATTGAAACCTGATTGAGTGAAATTCAAGGAAGGTTGTTATTGTGGTGTGTGGACGCGAGAGTCGTCAGCCAACGTAGCTGGAGTTGGTCATTTTTTTTTCTCTCTCTGTCTCTTTTTTGTGCATGGAAGTGAATTAACTTGACCAAGCTTGCTTAAATGTCTTGGTGTAGATATGAAGGAAAAAACCCTTTCCTTGTGTAGCCATTATCAAGAGTGATTAACTTGTCATGAACGGAACGCATGAAAACTTTACCTGGTTTTCCTGGTGCGAAATCGTGGAAGCATTTTCCCAACCTAATTTGTTCGTTTTGTCAACGTCAGACAGACAACTTTGTCTGACGTAAGTTATGCTAGTCAGAAAACGCCAGAAAACCTTATCTAACGTGATATCTCAAATCCTTACCTAACGTAATATATCATAGAGGACGTAACGTAAGTTATCCTAGCCTCTCAAAACCTAACCTAACGTAATATATGCTATGATCCTAACGAAAGGTGTGTGTGTGTGTGTGTGTGTGTGTGTGTGTGTGTGTGGAGGCAAGCAAACATTATTTCTTAACACAGTTTTACTGGGTGGAACGGAAGAGGATCGTACCCATCAACGCTTGTTTGATGTAAAAACCAAGAAAACCATCACCTCCCCCTGAAGTTCTCTTGGAATGCACGCAGGAAAACCTCTTCCAAACTCACCGTTCCCTTGGTTTCTAAAGTCATTTTGTTTTCACGATGTCAGTACAAGGAAACGACATCTACTTCAACTCTTTTTTTTTTCCCCCTGTTTTAAGCAGAAAAAACAAAATAACTTCTTTAACAACATTGAGACCAGGGTTGCATTTCACATGCCGAGCACAACCGAAATTCATTCTTCTCATGTTGTTCTTCGTCATATAACACTTTGCCAGTGTTCTTCCCCGTGGTGGACTTAGGTATATCGAGATATCCACACCATGTCATGTACACGGGCTGGCGTAGGCTACTGCAACAGCACAGGGGAGAGAGAGAGAGAGAGAGAGAGAGAGAGAGAGAGAGAGAGAGAGAGAGAGAGAGAGAGAGAGAGAGAGAGAGAAACTCTAGAAAATACAATCACACCATCTTTCCACCTCAGTGACTTCATAGAGAAGTTTACTTCAAAATAGTCGTGTGTGTGTGTGTGTGTGTGTGTGTGTGTGTGTGTGTGTATTGTTGTTGTCTATGATATACACAGTCCGGAAAAAAATACATTTTCTTTTTTTTTTTTTTTACAGAGGGACCTTAGGGAGGGAGTCTAAAAAGGATATGTTTTTAAATTGATATTGAAAACAACCAATTCAGATCAACCGTTTGTGATACGAGAGAGAGAGAGAGAGAGAGAGAGAGAGAGAGAGAGAGAGAGAGAGAGAGAGAGAGAGAGACCGAGAATTCTGTTTGGTTTAAGACTGCCTTGTTAGCCTTATGTGGCTCTGGATGGACATTAGGGCGCTAGTATTTTTTTGGCTCGTAATTCGAGATGGGATTTTTTCGCTCAGGTATAGATGCAGTCCTGGTCCTGTGTATTCAAATGTGTGTTGAAATACCTTCGCATGATTATGATAAGTAGCTAATTCATTATTTTCTTTATAAATACTGTGACTACAAACTAGAGAAATATTTGAAGGGATTGACAGTTACTGTAAGTATGGAATAAACAAAGTTAGGTTTAGATTAGGTTAGGTTAGGTTAAGTTAGGTCAGGTTAAGTTAGGTTAGGTTAGGTTAAGTTAGGTTAGGTTAGGTTAGGTTAGGTTAAGTTAGATTAGGTTAGGTTAAGTTAGGCTAGGTTAGGTTAAGTTAGGTTAGGTTAGGTTAGGTTAGGTTAGGTTAGGTTAGGTTAAGTTAGGTTAGGTTAGGTTAAGTTAGGTTATGTTAACTTAGGTTAGGTTAGGTCAGGTTAGGTTAGGTTAAGTTAGGTTAGGTTAGGTTAGGTTAGGTTAAGTTAGGTTAGGATAGGTCAGGTTAGGTTAGGTTACATGAGAATGTCCAGATCGCCCCATTTTTAATTTCGGATCAACTCGTGCTGAGTGACGCGTAGGGAATAGTGTACAGTATTGCTTAATGGTATGATTATTACTTTGTGTAAATTAATGATTAGTTATGAAAAGTGGCTCTTACGTTACTCGTTCTTCTAGATTTCGTTCGTCCTATCTCCAGGAATTTACATCTCATTTTGTTCTATAGTTCTTACTCACCATCACCATTAGAGAAGTTATATGTGAAATGTGTAGCAGGAAACAGGATAAAGATTGAAAAATGAGTCAGCGCCATCGATACCTGGCAACTTTGTTAGCTTTGAGGTCTAGAGATGCAAATTGTACTTTTGGTACTTTGATAAGTAATGATAGCTTATTCCACACATGATCCATCTTGGTTTCTACATCGCTGTAGCCCAATAAGGCTAAGCTCTAGAGCACTGTATCAATCTAGAGATAACTCTTGTTGTTTCTAGATTCGTATGTTCTAATTCAATACACAGCGGCGAAGTAAAATTATATTAATCTGGCTGTCTACCTTGCTGCGTGTCGACATCCTCATGCTGAGGTTTTTCAGGAAGGTTGGTTGGTTGTTTGGGCTTCAGAGACTACATCCACTAATTTATAATCTTGATAAACCACAGACGACATACTCCCTCACTGTGTATGTGTCCTTCGTTCATGTAGTTATGACCGATGAATGGTTTGGTTAGTTCTGTATTTAAGAGAGTGGCTGGCTTACGTAATCTGCTAGAAATAGCAGCGTGTCTACTGCCTTTTTAAAGTCTACAAGTTATTTAAAAGCTGCATGTATTCAGTCACCTGGGAGTTGGGTAAGGTTGATGGTTAGTTTGAATAGTTACGCCTAGAACCTCACAGAAAACGTACACTGCCATTTCCTGTGAGAGAAAATGGATTCGTATGGTGCAGGGACTCTCCTAAAGACTTACGGCGCCTTGAAATTATTTTGTTTTCTGATTCTTTTATATATAATAACCAACATAGACAAGGGTAAAATATGTCCTATTCATGATCATCTCAATTAAAAGGGAAATAGGGCATATTATCGGTGTCCTCTATGTTATGTATTTTGGGTTTGTTTCGAGAGTATGGTAAATATTCAATACTTTTATTACGCAATAATCGTCCAAACTCTACACTTCTCCAGTTCCACTTGCAGTTCTCAGTATACATTAGACACATGTAAGTAACAAAGAAGTGCATCAGTCTAGTGATTGCAGGAGACGTGTCAACTATGCTTGGTGACTGTGAAGTTAATGGCGACTCCTTAGCTACTTCTGATCTCATTCACGTACATGTCTCCTTGTATCCCCCAGTGTTCCTCATCTTCCCTTCTCCTGTGTGTTCACACTCGCCTCTGCTGTTCCCATTGTCTTCGTCCGTCTCTTCTCTTATTCTATTCTCTTCTGCCTGGCTCGTTTTCTGTGTGTTTACGTCTCTTGTTTACATTGTGTCCATTCGTCTCTCATTATATAATCTCATCATCATCATCATACATCTCTCCATCTTCCCCTATGTCCCTTCATCATCAAGTACACTACGTAATTCTATATTCGTCTCTCTCTCCTCTGTTTCCACCTCTTTCTTTCTCCTCCCTGTTATCGGTCACTACCCAATATATATATATATATATATATATATATATATATATATATATATATATATATATATATATATATATATATATATATATTGGAAAGGATCACAATTTCTCGCGTAAACAAGGAATACCTATAAGTCCACGGGGAAAATGAAACACGATAAGTTCCCAAGTGCACTTTCGTGTAATGATCACATCATCGGGGGAGACACAAGAGAGAAATATAACAGTCAGTTGATGTACGTCGAAGAGACGAAGCTAGGACGCTTACATTGAACAGTGTGATCGATCCTTCTAGACAGTCGTACATTTGACCGTTCTAATCTATATAACCTGTTTACCGTATTATTTGACAGAGAGAGAAAAAAAAGCCCTGCGCACTGAAGGGAGGTTGCTAGCTAGCCAGCCAGCCTACCTGGCAGGGAAAGCTCGGTTAAGGTATGCTAGGCTAGTAGACTCGAGGGTAAGGCCACGATATTTCTCAAGTTCCCGAAGGGGTTAGCGAGACATTGACTAGAGATAAAGTTATCTCTCTTGACTTGTGCGAGGGAAGTGACCATAGCTTTGGAGGCTCAGTGGAAATTCTCGATCTAATTCTAAAATCCCTTCACCAGAAGTGTTACACTCGTCTCACTGCAGTGTTGTGGAAGTACGTGTTCACATCTCTGACCCGTCTCCTGCGTCTTTCCTGCTCTGTTTTTTTTTTCTTTTTTTTCTTTAGTTCATTGGAATTATCATCGTCATATACACCGAGGTGAATAAAGACTGTTGTTATGTCTCCCTTTCTCTTGTGCTCAACGGTACGACCCTTGAGCACGACGGGACGACCCTTGAGCACGACGGGACGACCCTTGAGCACGACGGTACGACCCTTAAGCACGACGGGACGACCCTTAAGCACGACGGTGCGACCCTTGAGCACGACGGGACGACCCTTGAGCACGACGGTGCGACCCTTGAGCACGACGGTGCGACCCTTGAGCACGACGGTGCGACCCTTGAGCACGACGATACGACCCTTGAGCGAGATGGTACGACCCTTGAGCACGACGGTACGACCCTTGAGCGAGACGGTACGACCCTTGAGCACGACGGTACGACCCCTGAGCACGACGGTACGACCCTCGAGCACGACGGTACGACCCTTGAACGCGACGGTACGACCCTTGAGCACGACGATGCGACCCTTAAGTGCAATGATTTAAGAGTCGGCAGGTATGACGACTTGACCTTTAACTCAGTCCTACAGGGTCAGGACAAAGGCCAGGCCTAAAATCCTACCCAGTGGTCGGACCCGTGTGCTCAAAGGTCGTACCGTCACACTTTAGCAATTCACGCTTCTATCTTTGAACTGGTCTACGGTTGTTGACCCTACCATATGGATTACCTGCCCTATACTTCAGTCCGGGTAGGTTCAATAGGGTAGCCAGGTTGGGCGGTGTGTGAGGTCGAGCATATTGAAAGTCTTGTGTACGTAGGATTAGCAGTATGTCCCCCACGCCTGCAGTATGTCCCCACGCCTGCAGTATGTCCCCACGCCTGCAGTATGTACTCACGCCTGCAGTATGTACTCACGCCTGCAGTATGTCCCCACGCCTGCAGTATGTACTCACCCCTGCAGTATGTCCCCACGCCTGCAGTATGTCCCCACGCCTGCAGTATGTCCCCACGCCTGCAGTATGTACCCACGCCTGCAGTATGTCCCCACGCCTGCAGTATGTACCCACGCCTGCAGTATGTCCCCACGCCTGCAGTATGTCCCCACGCCTGCAGTATGTACCCACGCCTGCAGTATGTCCCCACGCTTGCAGTATGTCCCCACGCCTGCAGTATGTCCCCACGCCTGCAGTATGTCCCCACGCCTGCAGTATGTCCCCACGCCTGCAGTATGTACCCACGCCTGCAGTATGTACCCACGCCTGCAGTATGTACTCACGCCTGCAGTATGTCCCCACGCCTGCAGTATGTCCCCTCGCCTGCAGTATGTACCCACGCCTGCAGTATGTCCCCACGCCTGCAGTATGTACCCACGCCTGCAGTGTGTCCCCACGCCTGCAGTATGTACCCATGCCTGCAGTATGTCCCCACGCCTGCAGTATGTACCCACGCCTGCAGTATGTCCCCACGCCTGCAGTATGTCCCCACGCCTGCAGTATGTACCCACGCCTGCAGGACGTCCCCACGCCTGCAGTATGTCCCCACGCCTGCAGTATGTCCCCACGCCTGCAGTATGTCCCCACGCCTGCAGTATGTACCCACGCCTGCAGTATGTACCCACGCCTGCAGTATGTCCCCACGCCTGCAGTATGTACCCACGCCTGCAGTATGTCCCCACGCCTGCAGTATGTACCCACGCCGGCATCCTTCGTATATCCCTCATAAGTTCCCAGGGCGTCCTGGTTTGGTCTGGGATTCGGGTTGTTTGTGGCATGGTGGAGGGCGTGACGCTGGGGGGGGACCGTGCGACAAAACAGGGGATCGTCTGCGGTGGGCGGCGGCGGCGGGGGGGTCGTCGTCCTCCTGCAGAAGAAGAGGTGGGTGGGTGGGTGGTAGGGCGAGGAGAAGTAAGGAGAGGTGAACCATAAGAGTGTGTGTAGGGAAGGGAGGGAGGAAGAAGAAGAAGAGGATGATAACGGGAGATGGGGATTAGGAGGATAAGGTGGGGAAGGGGAGGAGGGAAGAGTAACTTGGTGGAGAAGTGTGGAGGTGATCGCTCCCGCCCGTGTGGGCGCCCGTCTGTAGCCATCCCGCGCCCTGTGGAAGTCTCATGCAAGAGGCTAGAGTAGAAGGAGGAGGAGGAGGGAAGGAAAGGGAAGGATGAGGTGGGGAGGAGGAGGAGGGAAGGAAAGGGAAGGATAAGGTGGGGAGGAGGAGGAGGGAAGGAAAGGGAAGGATGAGGTGGGGAGGAGGAGGAGGGAAGGAAAGGGAAGGATGAGGTGGGGAGGAGGAGGAAGAGGTTCCTGGCCCAGAGGTGAGGCGTCTACTGGACTGCACAGCTACCACGCGAGAGAGAGAGAGAGAGAGAGAGAGAGAGAGAGAGAGAGAGAGAGAGAGAGAGAGAGAGAGACGCAGAAAATAGAAGGGGAAAAAAAAAAGGATAGACTTTGAGTGCAGGACGGGAGGATAGGGATAGTGAAAGATAAAGATTTAAAACAGAGAGAGAGAAAAAAAATATTATAGACAAACGAACAGAATGAAAAAAGGATAAAGAGAGAGGCAAGATGAAAGAGACAGATGGACAGACGTAGAGAACAAACAGACAAAAAAAGACAGACAAATTATAAACACGGGACAGAATGAATCACGTATAGACAGAATAAAAGATGATATGCAAACAGAACGATAGACAGTTACCGAAGAAATGAGAGAGAGAGAAACTGACAGACCAGGAGGACAGACAGACAGACGAAATGTAAACTATACAGACAAGACTCCAGGGAAAAGACGGGTGGAAATAGAACATGACGCTGGACAAAGTCGAGAGACAGGAGACGGAGTTATGGAGACGGTCGCGTGAGCCGTGGTTGGAAGTTGTGAGCCGTGGGTGGGAGTTGTGAGCCGTGGGTTATTACCATGGGATGAGACGGATCTCCCGGGGCACGACCCTGCTCCTCCCCCCCGACCAGACCCCTCCCTTCCCTCGCCCCATCCCAGCCCCGTAACACAGCCTGGAAATAACACCATCGTTCTCCCCCATATGAGAGTATGTCCGTCCCCCCCCCCCCCCCCCGGGGCGTCTCACCATAACTCAACCCGGTGATAACACTTGACATTTTCACTCTCCCCCCCTCCCCTCCCCTCCCCTCCATTCCCCTCCTGCAACCCCCCTCCCCCTCAGAGAATGCAAACACTCTCTCTCTCTCTCTCTCTCTCTCTCTCTCTCTCTCTCTCTCTCTCTCTCTCTCTCTCTCTCTCTCTCTATCTATCTATCTATCTATCTATATATCTCTCCCCACACACACACACACACACACACACACACACAGTCAAGATGGGCAACACGAGACTTGTGTCCGTGTGAGTGAATTTAAAGGGAAAAAATATATTAATGCCATGAAGTCATTGGCTATGAAGAAAGCGGTTTGTATGATCGTGAAGGGAACTATTTTATTCATTGTGAATAGCCCTTGTTTCACTGAAAGGGGGGCAGAAGGGCAGACGTCATTTGAAGCAGTTGTATTCTGATCATTAGATATTTTTTTTGTTTTCCAATTTCATTTCGTATGGATGAAAACACATTGTGTATACGATGCTCGGTGAAGTAAAGCTTTGTCTTGTGTGTGTATGTGTGTGTGTATGTGTGTGTGTGTGTGTGTGTGTGTGTGTGTGTGTGTGGTATTTTCACCGCGACTCCAGCCATAACCTTGACATTCACAACCCTCTGACATTTCCAATAACTATTTTGTACTTCAGGATTTTGACGCTGCTCTCCGTACCATCCAGAATAACTCCCTCTCGCCACCTCTGACGTAGTTGTGAAATGTATTCTATGTGACGTGTCTGTGAAATATATGCCATACATCATGTGACATGTCTGTGAAATATATGCCATACATCATGATGTGACGTGTCTGTGAAATATATTCTATACATCATAATGTGACGTGTCTGTGAAATATACTCCATACATCATCATGTGACGTGTCTTTGAAATATATGCTATACATCATGATGTGACGTGTCTGTGAAATAGATGCCCTACATCATCATGTGACGTGTCTGTAAAATAGATGCCCTACATCATCATGTGACGTGTCTGTGAAATATATACCATACATCAGGATGTGACGTGTCTGTGAAATATATTTCATACATGTCTCCTGTGGTCTGTTTTCCTCTGCACACTTTGCTGTATATTTCGATTGAAGGGCCGGATATTCTCCGAATTATTTCGTTGTTCGTTTCGTTCGTAGTCCACCTCTGTGCGTATTCGTCTGCCTCTTTGTTTGTCACTGTTACCCCCCATTTTCTGTATGGAAGAAAACAGACTGGGGGACGGTAGGGCAAGACGAATGGCGATAAACAGTTCGTTCAGACTTGATCGAACGGTAACAGTGCACGCGCACGTGTTTTGATCTGGCACGATGCGCGTGCGAGAGACGCGCGCGAGATCACCACGCACGCCAGGAGAGAACCACATCGTCAGAGAGATGCACCAGGCACACACACACACACACACACACACCTCCTCCTCCTCCTTCTGCAGCATGGCCGGCGCGGGTGGTGTGCGTCCAACCCCGGCGACGGACGGACGGACGCACGGACGGACGGACGGTACCGCGAGGACGCCAGGTCGATATTTAATTTCAAATCTGACCGCGGAGGAGATATATATCCCCCGGGCCGCCCCTGTAATTAGAACACAACTGACCCAGCCACCGTGTAGCGCCCGGCGAGTGTGGTGCAGCCGCGGACACAGGAGGAGGAAGGAGGAGGAGGAGGAGGAGGGCCTTTTTTATATAGGTTAATTAAACCGCTGTGTGATGAAAATTAAAACGGACGAATGATATATATATAAAAAAGAATAGTAGTTTTGTGACGTGCGGATTGGGTTATTTTTTTGTTTTCTTTTTTTCCCCTCTAGATAGGATTTAACACTCGAGCCGTGAGAAATCGTTGTGCGGTTAAGTTTTGTAAAAAGAATATATATATATATATATATATATATATATATATATATATATATATATATATATATATATATATATATAAATTATATATATATATATATATATATATATATATATATATATATATATATATATATATATATATATATATATATATGAAACACGATAAGTTCCCAAGTGCACTTTCGTGTAATAATCACATCATCAGGGGAGATACAAGAAAAAAAAATATAACAGTCAGTTGATATACAACGAACAGGCGTAGCTAGGACACCATTTTGGTAAGCAAGTATATATATATATATATATATATATATATATATATATATATATATATATATATATATATATATATATATAGTGGAAACATTTTGTGTAAGGAGTGGGTATAAATGGAAACGTTATTGTCTGTGTGTCAAGTGAACCAAATAAGTAAGGCCTTTACAAACATGGAAGTTCATGCTTCACTTAAACACACTTAGAATGGGTTGAGCGTGTGTGTGTGTGTGTGTGTGTGTGTGTGTGTGTGTGTATCATGGTCTTTACATACTGACCTACTCTGTGGAGGTCGGAATAAAGATGATAACGAGAGATTAAGACAGATAAGAAAAGATAGCATATACCTTGCGATCGATTCTTGCATCACATCGTTGCGATAATCAAACCACTTCTTATCATTATCATTTATCAGTTATGTGCGTCAGGAGGGAGGGGGAAAAAAAAAAATTTTGTCTCTGGCCGTTGGAAGAGACGCCAGCCAGCCTGCCTGCCAGTTTGGCCATGCCGACAAGGCGGCTCCATGACCCTGAAGGAGGAGGAGGAGGAGGAGTTCTGGTGTTGCGCCGCCGTTGTACACCTCGCCAGGCTACCATAGCCTGAAACACGCAGGGAGAGGGACAGAGAGAGAGAGAGGGAGGGAAGGAGGGAGGGAGGGACAGCGAGAGAGAGAGAGAGAGAGAGAGAGAGAGAGAGAGAGAGAGAGAGAGGATCGATGGCCGGCCGCCCGCCCGCCTGCCCCCGTGCCATGCCTGCGTCAACAATGGAAGCTTCCTCATTCCTTAACCAAACAACTTGATGTACGCCACGTAAATAATAATACACAGTTTACACAGCATGACCCACCGGCCTTGACCTTGGCAGGGAGTGTGGTAATGACGGGTGGTGGTGGCAGGGTGGGTGGGCAGATGTGGCTGGTGGTAGGACCTGTTGGTGGGCAGGTGATGGGTGGTAGGAGGTGGTGGGTGGTGGCAGGTGACGGGTGGGCGGGTCAGGATGGTGTCAGGTGACTCACTATGTGACAGGCAGTCCAACTGTTGGTTTATAGATGGGTGGGGAAAAAAAAACAGTTCAAGGAAAATATACCAATCAGAACTTGGTCGTCGTATATATATATATATATATATATATATATATATATATATATATATATATATATATATATATATATATATATATACCCTAGATTAAACCAGGTGCCCAGTTTACCGACGAACCCCTAGGTGAGGATGAACAGCTGGGTTTGACTGTGCACCAACTGCCGTAACCAGGAATCTAACCTACGCGCTCGAACCCGTGCATGCGTCACGGCCAGTGACGCTACTCGCTTTATGTACGTATTTATCCCAGGTCCTGATTGGAGAGTAGCCTCAAAATTACTGAAGCCCAGGAAGGAGCATTATAGAGCTATATGGTTATATGTGGGTTATGTATATTTCGAGTTTTCCCGCTTGTGTCCACCCACGAGCCGTCATGCGTAGTACTGTAGATCCCCTTGTTCACTACGAAGCTCAGCACACCTTTCCATGGGTACCCTTACGTACTCCATGTTCCCTGGTTCAGCCGGTTGACAGCACGTCGCTTCCTGTATACCACATCGCTCCCATTTGCTCTTTCCCATGTCCATCTCTCACCTTTTTCCATGTTCAGGCCCCCCCCCCCCCCGATAGTTCAATGTCTCTTTCATTCTAACCTTTCCTCTCCCTCCTGGTCTTACCCTTTCACTTCTTCCCCTCCGCTTCTGACACATTGGTACTCTGAGTCAGTCTCTCTTCACTCATCCTCTCCGTATTTCCAGGCCATTACAGTACACCGCGTTCAGCTGTCTCTCACAGTCGTAACTCCGCTCACTCCCACGCCTCTCTCTTACATCGTCATTCGTTACACTATCTAGCCTCCTCACACCGCATGTATTCCTCATGGTTTCCATTTCCAACACATCCACTCTCTTCTCTTTGTATCTAAGGCTAACTGCTCGCTCCCGTACACAACTAACTCAGTGCAGCCAGGGCCCTTGTCCCTTCCACCACCTTATGGCTCACTCCGATACCGTGTTCACTCCTCCGTTGCCGTGTTCACTCCTCCGTTGCCGTGTTCACTCCTCCGTTGCCGTGTTTACTCTCCGTTGCCGTGTTCACTCCTCCGTTGCCGTGTTCACTCCTCCGTTGCCGTGTTCACTCCTCCGTTGCCGTGTTCACTCCTCTGCTACCGTGTTCACTCCTCCGCTGCCGTGTTCACTCTCCTCTGCTACCATGTTCACTCCGCCGCTGCCGTGTTCACTCCTCCGCTGCCGTGTTCACTCCACTGCAGTGTTCACTCCTCCGCTGCCGTGTTTACTCCTCCGATGCCGTGTTCACTCCCAGGCATCTAAAGCATTATATTGTACAACCTCCTGGCTTTCTCCATCCATGCTCACCGTCTCCCTCCCTCCCTCCTCCCTCCCGCGTGCTGACCTCTCTCAACGCCACTTTTATTCACATCGACTCACACTTGTCCTCGAGCCAGACAGCTCCTCCCCAGATTGAGGAACCAGCTTACGCAGTATTAGTCCCTCTTTTTTTTTTTTTAACCCAGATCTGCCAACCTAACCTAACCTAACCTAACCTAACCTAACCTAACCTAACCTAACCAAGTCAAACGCAGACAGCTCTATTGACTCGTCTCCCAACCACCAGCGTACTGTCGTCCACCTCTCTCTCTCTCTCTCTCTCTCTCTCTCTCTCTCTCTCTCTCTCTCTCTCTCTCTCTCTCTCTCTCTCTCTCTCTCCGAGAGTGTTGCATTCACCTCCTTCACTCGCCCCGTCCATAAACAGATTAAGCAGCCATGGTGACATCATCACACACACACACACACACACACGCCCATGACGCAAACCCTCCTTCCCCCCCCCCCATGGAACCACCTCACCCTCCTCTCTCTCTCTCTCTCTCTCTCTCTCTCTCTCTCTCTCTCTCTCTCTCTCTCTCTCTCTCTCTCTCTCCTCCTCCACCTCCACCTCCTCCTCCTCGCTCTCATGCCTCACCCTCGAGATGGGTAACCCCTCAGCGCATCTCGTAGCTTGCCTCTCACACCGTACACGACTGTGTTGTGTGGGAGAATAATCTTGACCGGGGGGGGGGGGGGGAATATTGCTTCTCTCCATTTTATATGTTACGTTTACAAGTGTCTCGTGTGAGGTAGGACTGACTCTCAGCCATTTGCAGCTTTGCTTAGAGTTCTTTTACTCTTTCTTTCTCTCCCCCCATCCTCTGTTGTTTTCTTCGTTGGGTTTGCTGGTGCGCTCGTGTCTTCGCCAAGTGATATCTTTTTTCGAGTTCACTTGACGTTATGCCTCGTACGGAACCTGAGAATATGTGGGTATTTACGTACACATGAGTCTGTCTGTCTTCATAAGCTTCCATGATGGTGTAAGTCATGATGAAACGCCAGCTGGTAAAATGCCATTGTTCATCCAGAATTTTGGTGCTTCTTTTCGCACACACACACACACACACATACACACACACACACACACACACACACACACACACACACACACATATATATATATATATATATATATATATGTGTGTGTGTGTGTGTGTGTGTGTGTGTGTTATGGGATGCAGCTCATCTCTGAAAAGGACAAAATAAGAATCTATTTTCGTCCGTTCATCAGCGTGGAGTCCATGGGCAATTGGTAGGTAGAGGGGGGGCGGGGTGGTGGTGTCTGGGTCTGGCTGGCTTGGGGGTGGCTAGGGAGGAGGAGGAGGAGGAGAGTCTAGGGGGAGCCACACAGCAGGTCCGACGTCAGCTTTAGTCGGGGAAGGTCCGTGACGTCACACCACGGCGGCCCGGGGGAGGGGAGGATGAGGAGGGGCTTGTCAAAAATGGAAATCCGTGTAGAGCGGAGAGGAGGAGGAGGAGGAGGGAGGAGGTGTGGTGGATGGTGGCGGGCTCCGCCATACCATTCACGAATTCAAGCGCTCTTAATTCAGTGGAGCCAGGATCCACCTGGGGGAGGAGGAGGGCAGACGTAGGAGGGAGTTATCGACGTGTCGTAACTATTCTCTCACGGTGAAGAACGTCTTATAAGTTATAACGTAACGTTCTGATTGTGCCAGAGTTATAACGTAACGTTCCGATTGTGCCAGAGTTATAACGTTCTAACTGTGGTAGAAGAAAATGGATGTAGGTTACCCGTTTTTTGTGTGTATGAATGTATTTCTGGCTTTATGGTAAATATCATGGATTCGTTTTCACGTTTCCCCGGCATGCAGAGCTAGGGAGCCACCATGCACTGGATGGTATGTATATATATATATTCCTATGAGTCCACGGGGAAAATGAAACACGAAAAGTTCCCAAGTGCACTTTCGTGTAATAATCACATCATCAGGGGAGACACAAGAGAGAAATATAACAGTCAGTTGATGTTGATGTGATTATGTGATGTGATGATGTGATTATTACACGAAAGTGCACTTGGGAACTTTTCGTGTTTCATTTTCCCCGTGGACTCGTAGGAATATCTTGATCACGCGCAAAATTGTGATCCTTTCCAATATATATATATATATATATATATATATATATATATATATATATATATATATATATATATATATATATATATATATATATACTCTTATTTTGTAGCAACTGTTGCCACATTCACAAGACCTGGTCGACCGTCTTCCACTCTTGCCTCCTGAATGCGCTTGTCCGGGACTTCTCTCTACTCCTTCTCACCGCCTCACGCCCAGACTCACACCTCGCCCAAGTGATGAGGTCACCAGGTGTGAGGCAGACGCCACCAACACACACACCCGCACCGGTCACCACACCATCAACAGGGTCGTGCAAGCAGGGAGCCACCTGCACCAACACCTGACCCGACCAAACCAGACCAGACCCGACCCGCCTGGTGGACCTGGGCCACCGCGGTCTTCGGCCTCCCTCAACCCTGGTGCGAGACGGAGCCGCTGCACCGGCGGAGTCGTCAGCCACGTCCACCACGCCACAGGAGGGCTTACAAGTAGTTGGCTGACCCCGGATTCACTCTCCACTCTCGTGGTCCTCACTCTTACGCCACCTCACCTCACCCTCCTGCCGTGCCGTGAGGGAGGGTGGGATGGGGTCTCTCTCTCTCTCTCTCTCTCTCTCTCTCTCTCTCTCTCTCTCTCTCTCTCTCTCTCTCTCTCTCTCTCTCTCAGAGCCCGCCCATGTCACCTTGCCCCTGTGTGCTGGGGGAGGGAGGACGACCACCACGTGCCCCGCGCCCCTTCCTGCGTTGCGTGTGTCTTCAATAATGTCCGGAGTTCCAGCCAAGACAGCAAAAACCCTCCTGGCTGTCCCAACACTTGAGCCCAGATCGTCTCACGCTTGCCCCCCCTCCGCCCTCCGCCCTCCTCCTCCTCCTCCAGGAGGGTCGTCCACAAGCACGGGCGACGGTAAGAGGCGATCCTGTGACTGGTGCTCTCGGGACGCCGACCTCGTCCTGGACTCCCTCAAGTGGTCCAGGTTCTCAGAGTGGTCCATCCGGTGGGTCATGACGTACACAGCACTAGGCTGCCGTGGATGGGGTGGTCTCTGTCACAACACAGGCGATGGTCTTCGACGACGTTCGTCAAGTTGGAGAGGACAAAGCTTGTGACAGTTTGGACAGGACGAGATGCCCTTGAGCCCTTGGACGTGGCCTTTGATAATGACCCGGCCTTTGGACCTGACCTTTGAGAAAAATGACCCGGCCTTTGGACCTGACCTTTGAGAGTTACGACCCGGCCTTTAGACCTGACCCTTGAGAGTTATGACCCCGGCCTTTAGACCTGACCTTTGTGAGTTATGACCCGGCCTTTGGACCTGACCTTTGAGAGTTTTGACCCGGCCTTTGGACCTGACCTTTGAGAGTTATGACCCCGGCCTTTGAGAGACCTGACCTTTGAGAGTTATGACCCCAGCCTTTGGACCTGACCTTTGAGAGTTATGACCCGGCCTTTGGACCTAACCTTTGAGAGTTATGACCCGGCCTTTGGACCTGACCTTTGAGAGTTATGACCCCAGCCTTTGGACCTGACCTTTGGGAGTTATGACCCCGGCCTTTGGACCTGACCTTTGAGAGTTATGACCCCAGCCTTTGGACCTGACCTTTGGGAGTTATGACCCGGCCTTTGACGAGACTATCAAGGAGTTAGGTGAAGGTTCCAAGCCATCACACACCCCCCAGCGGTTTTGTAACACTGTGCGCTGAAGGTGTAGTGGGCGTAAGTAAGACCAGTGACGTCTGGCCACTGGTATATTGAACTCTCTTATCAGATTAAACACACACACACACACACACACACACACACACACACACACACACACACACACACACACACACACGAGAGGCATTCCCCCTCACTAGGGACCGCGTTGCCAGACGACACCGTATTTATACCCATCTCGTCTGTAACCAACAGCGGTAGTAGCCAACCTGCCCTTACCTTACACAGGTAAGTGTCTTGATGTTCACAGACAGAACCAGGTGCTTGTCGTCTCTTCAAACTTCTGATACACGTACAGTCTCACTCACTCAGCTGGCAGATACGAGGCCCACCCCCCAGCCTGTGCACAAAGCCCTTGGCTGTACCTGTTTACTGTGTGAATTTGGACGTGTGTGTGTGTGTGTGTGTGTGTGGTTGGAGAAGCCAAGCAGGTGGGTGACGAATGTTGGAGAACTGGTCACCATATTCATGTATATCTTCCGTGGCTCGACGAAGAGCGATCGACAGGGGATTCCATCCAGCGACAGGAGCGCGCCTGGCGGACGGACGATCGTCCCAGCGACAGGAGCGCGCCTGGCGGACGGGCGATCGTCCCAGCAACAGGAGCGCGCCTGGCGGACGGACGATCGTCCCAGCGACAGGAGCGCGCCTGGCGGACGGACGATCGTCCCAGCGACAGGAGCGCGCCTGGCGGACGATCGTCCCAGCGACAGGAGCGCGCCTGGCGGACAGACGATCGTCCCAGCGACAGATCGCGCGCCTGGCGGACGGACGATCGTCCCAGCAACAGGAGCGCCGGACGGACGATCGTCCCAGCGACAGGAGCGCGCCTGGCGGACGGACGATCGTCCCAGCGACAGGAGCGCGCCTGGCGGACGGACGATCGTCCCAGCAACAGGAGCGCGCCTGGCGGACGGACGATCGTCCCAGCAACAGGAGCGCCGGACGGACGATCGTCCCAGCGACAGGAGCGCGCCTGGCGGACGGACGATCGTCCCAGCGACAGGAGCGCGCCTGGCGGACGGACGATCGTCCCAGCGACAGATCGCCCGGGAGTCCTTTTTGTTAAAGGCGGAGGTCTGGAGAGAGAGAGAGAGAGAGAGAGAGAGAGAGAGAGAGAGAGAGAGAGAGAGAGAGAGAGAGAGAAGGAGCAGTAATGGATTTACGCTGTTCGTAGATCTGTACACCATTTCTCCCATTTCTCGATGGTTGAGACAGTCACTGCCATATTTTTCCCTTTTCTTTATTATTCTTTTTTGTTAAGACAGACGTACAGACAGACAGACAGACAGAGACACTGGGGCTGCGACGACGACAGTCCCAGATATTATCCCAGGGATCGTGTGAGTGTCCCACCCTGGGCAGGTCCCGCGCCGCTGTCCTCCAGCTGGGGGGGGAGACAGAACCTGAGTCTAGAATATTCTGGATTTGTCTGATGTCAACCTGCAGTTTTTATTTTCTCTCCCCTCCCCCCTTTTTTTTTTTCTTAAATTCTAAAACATTTCTAGAGTTCTGGTGTTTCCTCATATAAATTCTAAGAGGCGAGTCCAGTCGTTCATCATCATATAAATTTTAGAATGTTGAAGAGTCGCGTGTATTTTTCAACGGAAATATTAGAAAAATTCGTTAAAAACAAAAAAGAAAAAAAATGAAATGAAAAGAAATAGAAATTCGTCCCTATCAACAAAGTAATTGGGGGGAAAATGTGATGTTTTTGTGATGTTGGCTATTTTTAGTTTCGTAAAAATTTGTGTGTCAGTTTTCAACTTTTGGGGTGAGGGGAAGGGGGGGGGGAAACTCGGTGAGGGGAGAGGGTGTGAATGAAATGTTTTTGAACTGTGTGTTGAATATTGTTATATTTATACTTTGGCTGTGGAGAGAGAGAGAGAGAGAGAGAGAGAGAGAGAGAGAGAGAGAGAGAGAGAGAAAGGATGGGAGGGTCGAGCGTAGAAGAGCGATCGGGAAAGAGAGGGAGAGGGGAAAAGAGTGAGTGGGAGGGAGAGTTGAGTGTGGAGGAGTGACTCAGGAGAGAGAGGGAGTGGGAGGCAGAGGCGAGTGTGGAAAAGTGACAGAGAGGAGAGGGGATGGGGGGGGGAAGAGAGATTGAGTGTTTTGGGGGGGGGGGTTATTGGTAGAGGCGTGAAGAGTTGAGTTGAGGGGAGGGGAGGGGAAGGCTGCGGTCTGCCAGATGCAAAATAATGCAAAATGATTATTGTTCTTTCGTCGGTTGGGAAAGAAGGAAATTAAAGGAAAGTACATCATAGAAACACATCACAAAACAAAGAGCATAGATAACAAAGTATATATATATATATATATATATATATATATATATATATATATATATATATATATATATATATATCTTTCTTTTTCTTTTAAACTATTCGCCATTTCCCGCGTTAGCGAGGTAGCACCAAGAACAGAGGACTGGGCATTTGAGGGAATATCCTCACCTGGCCCCTTTCTCTGTTCCTTCTTTTGGAAAATAAAAATAAAAAAAAAAGAGAGGGGAGGATTTCCAGCCCCCCGCTCCCTCCCCTTTTAGTCGCCTTCTACGACACGCAGGGAATACGTGGGAAGTATTCTTTCTCCCCTATCCCCAGGGATAATATATATATATATATATATATATATATATATATATATATATATATATATATATATATATATATATATATGTATATATATATATATATATATATATATATATATATATATATATATATATATATATATATATGTCTTTAAAAGACGAGATAATAAGCAACAGAAGCCGTTCGTTACTACACCGAACACAAGCAAAGCGAAAGAAAACGGAGGCAGATTCTCTCGTTGTTTGACCATCTGGCATGATGCTTGTGGAAGAGGCACTTGTGCCATATATTCCTCTAGTGTACAAGCATCGCAAAGCACACCAGCCAACCTTTCTTATTTTCTAAAGTATATAGAACCCAAAAAAACTTTAGGCAAATAAAATGATGTATGAATATCTTAAACTCTACGTCCCTAACCACCACATTTTCAGTATGAGGGATTAAAAAAAAAATGTGATCACAGTGCCACCTTAAAACACTCAAATTAGAACCTCCCACTGACGCATGTAGGTGGGAGGTGGCAGTGGTTACGTCAGCCGGTACGTCCAGACGCAAGAGAACGTTCACGTGTGTGTTTAGATGGTCGTAATGTCTATCAATAGATGCAAACCATTTCAGCCACAATATTTAACTTACGTCACACATGCAACGTATTATTATTAGTATTATTATTATCATTGTTATTATTATTATTATTATTATTATTATTATAATTATTATTATTATTATTATTATCATTATTATTATTATTATTATTATCCTTATTATTATTATCATTATTATTATAATTATCATTATTGTTATTATTATTATTATTATTATTATTATTATTATTATTATTATTATTATTATTATTTTCCTTATTATTATTATCATTATTATTATAATTATCATTATTGTTATTATTATTATTATTATTATTATTATTATTATTGTTATTATTAATATGCGAAAAACATACACATGTATAGAAAGACTGGATAAACGAGAGATGTCGTGTAACTGACTAACACTGCTGAATGGAGCGGGTGTTCGACCCTCGTGTCTGTGTGTGTGTGTGTGTGTGTGTGTGTGTGTGCGTGTGTGTGTGTGTGTGTGTGTCATCCCTCGTGAGAAACACTAGGGTGGAGACACGAGAGAAAAACACGTCTCTCACATGTTGATGAAACGTCAGGTGGCAGGTCATGCCAGGTAGGCTCTTCCTTCACCCTCACCCCTCACCCTCACCCCTCACCCTCACCCCTCACTATGTCGGGGGTGATGGCTTGCCCACGACTATCACCCCCCCACACACCCCACACCCCTCCTCTCCCTCCTTCCTGGCCTCCCCTGAGACACCTCGTCATCTTGGGGTTGGAGGGAGGGGGAGGGTGTCGATGATGATGTCTGTAATGACCTTTGACCTCGTTCTGCCCCGCGAGGGGAGGGTGTGTTGACCTCCTCTTGACAGGAAAGTGGTATCCCACTAGAGAGGTGGGGGTGGGGGAAGGGGATGGTTGGTTGGGAGGTGAGGGGTGAGGGGGGGAAGGTTGGTTAGACACCTGCGCAGGTGGGAAGGTCGGGTGTGTAACCAGATGTAACTAACTGGTAACTGGTCGTTACTGGTGTGGTAATACGTGTCTGTAAAGGCATTCCAGTACACGCTGTTGGTGAACATGTCACGAAGATATAAGGAAAGTGTGTTCGAAACACGTATGCTCACGGACTCACACCATTTTGAAAAAAGGGAGAGACTCATCTCTCACACACACACAGACACAGACACACACACACCATCAGTGATGCCGCCCGACCAGAGTCGAAATGCCAGGTGGGCGGATAATCCGGCCAGCACTTTCTATCTATAGCCTGCCTCTGTGCCTACAGGCCAGGCCAGGCAGACGTGCGTCAGTCTTAAAGGAGACCAGGTACATTACGGTAGTCGGTAAGGAACCGCGTGAGCCGTGGTGTTCAGCGTGGCACACCGGACGTGATTTGGTGAGGTCTGGAGTTGGGTGGCGGGCGGCGGGAAGACGAGGGTGTGTGTCCTCCCGACACCAGGGTAAGGAAGAGGTGGGTCTTGCGTGGGGTCAAGCTCGAACCCTCGAACCCACGAACCGTAATGAAACCAATAAAAAGACATGGTAGGTGTTGGTCCCTGTCTAATGGCAAGATATAAAGTATATGAACACTTATACGAGGAAAGCTATAGGAGTAGGTAGATGAATATGTACCCCTGGACTTGCACCTGGAGACACCTGCTGGCGTACTTCGGAGTCCAACCTCGAAGTGGGAACGACCCGAGTGAAGTCCTCTCGAGATGTCTGGTAGTAGGTAGGTGGGTGGGTGGGTGTGTGGGTTACGATGCATCACCTGATGATGACTCAGGGAGGCTGCGCCACCTCCACACACACACACACAAACAGACTTATGGGGAAAGAAAATTAGAGACGATCGAATTTTGAACACTTTGGAAACAGTGGTCGAGGAGGAGGTGTGGGGTAGTAGGTAAGACCTTGCTCCTGAGTGGAAGTGTGGCGGTGAGAGGAGCAGCTTGATAGCTGTGTCAATCATGGTGATGCAGCGCACTCAGCAGCCCCCGCCGCCGCTGCTCTGAGGGCCTGGCATGTCCTGATATCTTTACTTCCCAGGACGGCGGAGTCGTCAGCTCGGATCAGGCAAAGTCTCAGGGGTTACTTGACGCGACTGTGAGTGACGATCCCCTCTATGGTGGAGGAATATTTATTGCGAACCTGCTGCTGGAGGTTTGAGAGAGAGAGAGAGAGAGAGAGAGAGAGAGAGAGAGAGAGAGAGAGAGAGAGAGAGAGAGAGAGAGGGGACCAGACTGGTTGGTGAAGGATGAGCCAGAACAGCCCGTGGTGGAGCCTCGTACGTTCCAAGATGTGTGAGGGGGAAGAGCTTTACGAAGGCCTCCCACACATTCTCGAGCGGTTCTGTGCCACACGGAGGCCAGGGAATACCCCCCTGCCCACCCTCCCTCGCTCGTGACATCTGACCCACCCCCTCAGCACCTGCAGGAGTAAGGGCATCACAGACACGGTGCGGCAGCCGTGACCCCCTACTCACTCACTCACCACCACGCCTGGTTTGAGTCAGGTCGAGGCCTCGGTGGGCCCAGACCCAGCAGGTGGAGGAGGTCAGACACCCTCCCTGTCTGTGACATTAAGTAGAGCCGCCTCCCTCCTCCTCCTCCTCCTCCTCCTCCTCCTCCTCCTCCTCTTCCTCCTCCTGCTCCTCCCCACAGCACACCACTCATGCCAGCAGGCTTCCGTGTAAGTGGCCACTTGCACTTAACACTCCTGGAGACCACGCCTGGCCTGGTCATGGTGGCTGTGTGGAATGTACTGCTGGTGGCTCGGAGACTCTGGTGGTAACGTGGGGAGTTCGATGATGGCTCCAGGGGCACCACCTGTGGCTTTAGAGTCTGCTGGCGGTGGCTGTGGGGGGTTCCTCCTGTCGGTGGCCACTTCGAACTGTGCTGTTGGTGGCGCTCGCGTCGCCGGCCAGATGAGGTTGTCGAGAGCCTTTCCAGTTCGTCAGCTCGTTCAGAGA
The DNA here is from genome assembly GCF_036320965.1 of Panulirus ornatus. Lineage (NCBI taxonomy): Eukaryota > Metazoa > Arthropoda > Malacostraca > Decapoda > Palinuridae > Panulirus > Panulirus ornatus. The sequence goes on from NC_092232.1 coordinate 11,510,413, forward strand.
AGACCACAGCCCTCCTGGTAGGGTTAGGAGGGGATGGTCTTCGAGGAGAGGTCTGCAGTGGGAGCTAAGGTATCACCACTCCAACCAGGTGGGGAGAGGGGAGGAACGGTGGGGAGGGGGGAGAAGACAGTGGGGAGAGGGGAGAAGACAGTGGGGAGGGGGAGAAACAGTGGGGAAGAGGGGAGAAGACAGTGGGGAGAGGGGAGAAGACAGTGGGGAGGGGGGAGAGACAGTGGGGAAGGGGGAGAGACAGTGGGGAGAGGGGAGAAACAGTGGGGAGAGGGGAGAAGACAGTGGGGGAGAGGGGAGAAGACAGTGGGGAAGAGCGGAGGGAGCATAAGGGTCTCTATGGTGGGCAGATGTGTGTACCGAAGCCGTACTGACTGAAGCTGAAGGGAAACAAAAAAAAAAAAAAAAAGTTGTTGGAGGCCTAATTAAACTTTGACCCGGGATTACGCTGTAGGCACAGGGGAAACAAAGACCCCCCCCCCCCCAAGTGGAGAGAGAGAGAGAGAGAGAGAGAGAGAGAGAGAGAGTGAGAGAGAGAGAGAGAGAGAGAGAGAGAGAGAGAGAGAGAGAGAGAGAGAGAGAGAGAGAGAGAGAGAGAGAGAGAGAGAGAGAGAGAGAGGGTACAGCATCATTACGTTGTTAAGTGAAGAATCAAGTCGTTCGTTGGAAATACGTCACGGCATGATGTTTTTTTTGCATTTCTTTCCAGCAGACTACATTATCAGCCGTCATGGCCTCTCGAGAGACTGAACAATTTTTTTTTTTTTGGGGACGACCTGAAACCCACCGAAAAATTTTCGACGGCCACCTGCAGGAGATGGAGAGGAAATTGTTTCCCATAATGTTTCGCTCGTAGCTAGTGATCGTCGGCATTGGTGTCTGTGTGACCCAGGTGTCTGTCTGTGTGACCCAGAGGTCTGTGTATGTGACCCAGGTGCCTGTGTGACCCAGGTGTCTGTCTGTGTGACCCAGGTGTCTGTATATGTGACCCAGGAGTCTGTGTGACCCAGGTGTCTGTGTATGTGACCCAGGAGTCTGTGTGACCCAGGTGTCTGTGTATGTGACCCAGGAGGTCTGTATGACCCAGGTGGCTGTGTGTGTGACCCAGGAGGTCTGTGTGACCCAGGGGTCTGTGTATGTGACCCAGGTGTCTGTCTGTGTGACCCAGAGGTCTGTCTGTGTGACCCAGAGGTCTGTGTGACCCAGGGGTCTTTGTGACCCAAGGTGGCTGTCTGTGTGACCTAGGTGTCTGTCTGTGTGACCTAGGTGTCTGTGTATGTGACCCAGGAGTCTGTGTGTATGTGACTCAGGTGTCTGTCTGTGTGACCCAGGTCTCTTTTGTCCGTCGTCTGTGTGACCCATCGTCACAGGGTCACGCAGATGGTCACACCCAATCTCCTAGCCCGTCACAACGTCACACTGATGGCCACAGCCATCTCCTAGCCCGTCACAACGTCACACTGATGGTTCACCACCATCTCCAAGCCCGTCACAAACCCAGACGCACCCAGCTCCTTCGTCGTCACACAGACCGTTCACAAATACACGAATGCAAGATACCCAGGCTTTCGACTGAAAACAGAAACCTGGGGCGTAACACACAGCACGGGTTATCCCCCCCACGCCGGCCTGAAATTAACTCTAATTACCAAATAGAAATTTTTCTAATCGGACTTGTAATTAAGGGATTTAGCCAGAGATCCACGAGCACGCACCCCCCCCCCCCCTTCCCACTTACTTAACCTGAAGCGGGAGAAATACACACGAGGTGTATTATACTGTATTTGTGCCCTGAAGTCTGTAGTTCTGACGCCCCCCGACACCTGTTGGCTTCAGATAGAGAATAAGCTTTGCCCACTTCTTTCTTTTTTTTTTCTCCCTCATTTATATACAAAGGTGACCTCGTTCGCGGGAGGTCTTTAGCTGTTGGGCAGCCAGTGGTCTGTGGGATGGTTTGTAATCTCGGTCGTCGCACGCCCGATGATGTACGTTGCGACAGTAGTACCAGGATGCCTGTGGCGTTGTACCGTGGAAAGACATGGTTGTGCCAAGGGCCAATGTTGTTGGGGTGGGAGGAGAGCTGTCTGCAGGCACCTCTCTGTACTGCACGGAGAGGAGTTGTACACTCGTTGGAGAGGCGCGCGCCGCGCCCCCCTTTCATCTCTTGAACATTCTCTGCCGTCGTACACCAGTGGGCTGTGGGATGTTCTCATAACACGGTCCATTCCATTCGTCTACCACTTCAAATATGTCGAATTCCTGCTTTACATCTTTTATTGATACGTTTCGTGTTTGATTTCATGTGAATGTCCTCTGGTCGTTCTATTCCTACATCTTTCGAGGAACAGTCCACTGACCTACATCATCAGCTTGGTTTGGAGATTGAAAAGGATGTTATGTTCTGGGTTGAAAAATGACAAATGTTAGGCCTGAAGCCTTTCCCTGTTCTGTGTTGCTTTCCTCAGAACTCACTCTCTTGTGGAAACCTTCCCTCTCAGTCCCTCCACCTGATTATCTGCTCTTAAGCAAGCAAGTTACTCCTGACGAATTGATGGAAAAAGTTTTAGCATTTTCTCCCGCTCTTTCCAATGTTCTCTCTCTCTCTCCCTCTCTCCAAAGTTTCTTTGTTCCTCCTTATGTCATCTCACTATACCTTCTTATCTCTGCTCTCTTACAAATGCCAGATGGCTGTGTCTTCTTCGTCTTCGGGCACGTGTTGAGGCCCTTCTGCTGTTCGACGTCTCCTGCTCGACCATTCTTCCGCCTTCCTTAACCTTCTGTCTCTCTCTCTCTGTGTTTGAGGCTTGAGGTACACCCTTACTCCCACTCCTTCATCGTCAATTTCACAGACCCTTACACCACAATGCCCTGGTTCTTGGCCGCCGCTGGGAGTCCATTTTTCCCCAATTTACGCGGTAATGGAATTGGTTTAAGTTCTTTGTAGTTCCCTGGATTACGTCCCCTATTAAAGTCCTGTCTTATGCCTCTGCTCTTTTACCTTTCTCGTCCATCATGTAACTGCATCATTACATCTGACAGTTGGTGTATCATATATGGTATTCTCACTACCCATGTTGCTCTGTGTGTGTGTGTGTGTTGGTGTGGGTGTGTGTGTGTGTGGGTGTGTTTGATGAGTTCTAGTAATGTTTGTGCATCATTCCCTCCCACTTTTATCCTAGTTTGCTTTAGCATGTTGGTGTAGGAAATTTCTACCCGTACACACTGGCAAGACTTTGTGTCTCTATGACTCTCTCACCATGAGAGACTCCCCCCAGTCTCTCCTTGTGGAAATCCTCCACACACACAGTGCTGTACCGTACCTGGGGTAGGCCATATTCTACGCCATGAACCATCCTGATTGTCCCCTCATGATGTGTGTGTGTGTGTGTGTGTGTGTGTGTGTGTGTGTGTGCGTGTGGAATCAATCTGGGTCGACAACGTAAATAGAAAATGTATTGTTGAATTATGTATTTTTATTACTGAGGTGAGCTGTACACGCACACACACACACACACGCATATATATATATATATATATATATATATATATATATATATATATATATATATATATATATATTTTTCTTTTCTTTTAAACTATTCGCCATTTCCCGCATTAGCGAGGTAGCGTTAAGAACAGAGGACTGGGCCTTTTTTGGAATATCCTCACCTGGCCCCCTCCGTTCCTTCTTTTGGAAAAAAAAAAAAAAAAAAAAAAAAAAAAAAAAAAAAGAGAGGGGAGGATTTCCAGCCCCCCGCTCCCTCCCCTTTTAGTCGCCTTCTACGACACGCAGGGAATACGTGGGAAGTATTCTTAATCCCCTATCCCCAGGGATAAACATATATATATATATATATATATATATAACACGTGCGTATCGCTAGGTTTATTCCCCTCGCTCTCTTACCTGACTGGATTCACGCTACTCTGGCCAAGAGCCAAGATTCTAACTGGCCATTTGCCGGGCCAGTGGCCCGGGCCAGCCGTGCTTGTCATGGCGAGGTGGGCCACAGACTTGTTGCCCCGACTCTCTCTCTCTCTCTCTCTCTCTCTCTCTCTCTCTCTCTCTCTCTCTCTCTCTCTCTCTCTCTCTCTCTCTCTCTCTCTCTCCAGTAGTCGCCACACCACACTGGCATCTCCAGTAGACCGTATACACCAATATTCCCTGATGTTGGACGTCAACAGTTATGTGCCTCTTTAAATACAGGTCACGTCTCTCATTTTTCCGCGACCTCGGTCGTGCTGCGCGCGCGCGCGTGTGTGTGTGTGTGTGTGTGTGTGTGTGTCATTATGCGTACATCCCCGTAACTCACTATACACACCCACACACACACACACACTATGATGACCTGACCAACACTAAACATCCCGACCCAAGCCTAAGATTCCACTCCATGAGAAACACATTCCCCCCAAGCATGTACGTGTTACGCTTTCTCGCCTCCGGTACGGCGAACGCCTCCTTGCTCTCCAGCTGTGTAGACACTGGTTCATCATATCAGAAGACCCCTCGCACCCAGGACACTGAACACTGACTCCACAAAGACCCTTACACACCATCACCATACTTCTGTGGTCTGGGATCTAGTCCATTGGACGTAGCCAACCCTCTGAGCGCTGCAGGAGCCACATGAAATGGCATTTGGGCGGGCAGCAAGGTGAGGTAAGGGACTAGGATTGTGTGCGTGTGTATATGAGTGTCTCTGCGTCTTACATATTCCATGTGTACATGCTATGAAATACGTACACGCCTTTGATGACACACACACACACACACACACAGTCATGGGAAGGCATGTCAGCTAACCTAACTCCTTCTGTGCCACAAGGTAATATGGACGCAGCGTTGGAACACCACCCATGTTGATATGACTCTCTCTCTCTCTCTCTCTCTCTCTCTCTCTCTCTCTCTCTCTCTCTCTCTCTCTCTCTCTCTCTCTCTCTCTGCTGGGAGCGAGTGCGTCAGGCCACTCATTATTCCGCCCGCTCTTCCACGCACTTACCCCAAGATTTCAATCTTCGCCCGAGAGAGTTATTCCTGAGTGCGAGGTTTTCACGGGCGCTTGCCCCTGTGTTATGCCGCGCAGCCTGGCCAGCGTAGGGCCTCCTTACCTGTGGGTTTGTGATCATGTGTGTGTGTGTGTGTATATACTTCTGTCTTGAATGACCCCATGACCTATGTCTGTGTGCAAGTGTCCTGGTGTTTACCCAGGGCCATTCTGAAGGCTCGTGGTAGCCCAAGGCTGCGTTACGTCCGGTAGCAGGGAAATGTAGACTTCTTTAGGGGTGACAGGTTATTCAAGGGGACCGCACTCCCGGTGAGGCGGCTTCGCCAAAGCTGATGTCTCACTCTCAGTGTAACTACATATATATATATATATATATATATATATATATATATATATATATATATATATATATATATATATATATATAGCTGGGGATAGGGGATAAAGAATACTTGCCACGTATTCCCTGCGTGTCGTAGAAGGCGACTGAAAGGGGAGAGAGCGGGAGGCTGGAAATCCTCCCCTCTCATTTTTTAATTTCCCCAAAAGTGGAACAGAGAAGGGGGCCCAGTGAAATCTTCCCTCTAAGGCTCAGTCCTCTGGTCTTAACGCTACCTCGCCAATGCGGGAAATGGCGAATAGTAAAAAAGAAAAAAAAAAAAAAAAAAAAAAATATATATATATATATATATATATATATATATATATATATATATATATATATATATATATGATGTGTGTGTGTGTGTGTGTGTGTGTGTGTTGCTCGTATCAGTAAGTCCGTAAAGCTGTATATAATTCATGGGATTAACATCCTCAGGACATGATTGTCAACACGCAGGTTCAAGTCAGCAGCTGCTCCTCTCTCTCATCTCTCTCTCTCTCTCTCTCTCTCTCTCTCTCTCTCTCTCTCTCTCTCTCTCTCTCTCTCTCTCTCTCTCTCGATGTAATATAGACACACACACACACACACACACACACACACACACACACACACACACACACAGAGCATGATGCCCTTACCTAAGAAAATAACAAACACATACAACTGTGCGAAGCGCGAAGAGGAGAGGAAATTGACCAGGCGCGTGTGTGTGTGTGTGGGAGAGAGAGAGAGAGAGAGAGAGAGAGAGAGAGAGAGAGAGAGAGAGAGAGAGAGAGCGTGTGGTGGTTGAGAGGCCAGTTGTATGCGGGCTGGCTGGCCGAACAGTCGTGTGTCTTCCGTGTGGTGGTGGAGAATTCACCACAGCGCCTCGGCCTCAGCCCCCGCTCTACACCCCTGTGTCCGCGTGTAGGTGTAGGTAGGTGTAGCGGCGGTGGTGCTGCTGCTGCTGGCGTATGTGTGTGTGTGTATGTGTGTGTGTGTGTATGGCATACACAGACACACACACACAGAGCCAGGCTAGCGGCGGGCAAGTGGCCCCTCGGCTCGCGTTTAAATGGATGGTGTTTAGTGTTGTTTCCTTGGGCTGTGTGTGTGTGTGTGTGTGGGAATCACGGCCCGACCTCCTCCCCTTCTCTCTCTCTCACACACACACACCGCACTGCAGAACCCACTTCTTCTGCGTGCGTCTGTCTGTGTCCCAATCGGGCTACGGACGGACGGGACGTTGTACGTGGCAAGGACGTGGGTTCTCTCTCTCTGACCACTGTATGTTGCACATGGAGGACCTGTGTGTCTTCGGGCAGTGACGTGTGCCCGCGTGTGTTCGAGTGGAGTGGCCATCACGGCACGGGAGGTGGTCAGGTGGTGGAGACCACCAATCAACACAGGACGCGTCTTCCGCTACTGCTGTTAACCCATCTCCTGAAGGAGGAGGACCACCTCCTCCTGCGCTGCTCACCAGCCTCGTGAAGACCTCCTACGCCACTCGTCACCCTCAGGAGGATCTCCTACGCCACCCACCACCCTCAGGAGGAACCTCCTACGCCACCCACCACCCTCAGGAGGATCTCCTACGCCACCCACCACCCTCAGGAGGACCTCCTACGCCACCCACCACCCTCAGGAGGAACCTCCTACGCCACCCACCAACTACCGAGGGACCTCTTACACCGCCCATCACTTTCAGGAGGACCCTCTGCACCACTTACCACTCTCAGAAGGACCTTCCACACCGCCCTTCATCCCTCAGAAGGAAGGAATAAAAGGGAAGTCATCTGTCTCCTGCCAGAGGAGGTACTGACAGGGAGGGTGTTGTGGCGGAGGCGGGTGTTGGCCATGACAGCAGGAGCGGTGGCTGCTTCCTTCAGTAAGCAGCAGTAGACTTAACTTGACCTTCCCCACACCACCCTCCTGCTTACACCTCACGTTCTGGGTGTATAGTGGTGTGGTACGTCCTGGGTGTATTGTGGTGACGTACGTCCTGGGTGTATTGTGGTGACGTACGTCCTGGGTGTATTGTGATGACGTACGTCCTGGGTGTATTGTGGTGACGTACGTCCTGGGTGTATTGTGATGACGTACGTCCTGGGTGTATTGTGGTGACGTACGTCCTGGGTGTGTTGTGATGACGTACATCCTGGGTGTATTGTGGTGAAGTACATCCTGGTTGTGTTGTGGTAACGTACGTCCTGGGTGTATAGTGGTGACGTACATCCTGGGTGTATTGTGGTGACGCACGTCCTGGGTGTACAACACAGTACACAATACGATCATGGTCAGCACTGGTTATGAATATTCTGTATGTGCCCCGTTGACATACACCAAGTAATGCTCGTGTGTCATACATGAGTTGTATGCTGCTGCTCAGTGTGTGTGTGTGTGTGTGTGTATGTGTGTGTGTGTGTGTGTGTGTGTGTGTGTGTGTGTGTGTGTGAAAGAGATTCTTATTCTTACTATGTCAACTGTATTTTAAAGTTCCTGTAATAGATTTGTCCTGGTGACCTCCGATGACCTAGCTGGAGGGTTCAGGCAGCACCAGGCCACCTGACCTGGTGACCTCGTTGAGGCAGGTCACGTTCTAGTCTGGTCCCAGGCCGTAGGTATGTCATCGACCCCTTCTTAAACTCGTCCCAAAGTTTCCCAAGACGAAGGAGGAGGAGGAGGAGGAGGAGTGTCAGGTGGGGCTGTAATGTTTGTCCTCCAGGCTGGTATGGGGAGGTGAGGATCACTCTGGTGGCAGATTACCCCTTACGAAACTTGCTCCACATTGCGTGCGTGTGTGTGTGTGTGTGTGTGTGTGTGTGTGTGTGTGTGTGTGTGTGTGTGTGTGTGTGTAAGGCTCCAGCCATGCCCCACGACCAGCTCCTGAGATGACCGAGACAAGAATGTTGCAGAGACAGAGAAGTACGACGACGAAGACAAGATGGGTACAAAGAATGCTTGTAGTATTTTTTGATCTAAGGCTTTGGAATGTGTTGCCTTATTTATGTTGGGCGGGT
>NC_092232.1:11523814-11536314 GCF_036320965.1 Panulirus ornatus
GGTTGATGGAGGGTAGGTTTAGATGCACACAAAAGTTTACGTATGAGGTTATGGAGTGCAGAGGGAAGGGGTTGGAAAGTGTCTGTTTATTGAGGGAGGGGGTTGGAAAGTGTCTGTCTGTAGAAGGAGGGGTTTTGAGAGTGTCTGTCTATTGACGGGGGCTGTAAAGTATCTGTTTATTGAAGGAGGGGCTGGAAAGTGTCTTTTTACTGAGGGAGGGGGTTGGAGATTGTCTGCTTATTGAGGGAGGGAGTTGGAAAGTGTCTGTTTATTGAGGGAGGGGGTTGGAAAGTGTCTGCTTATTGAGGGAGGGGTTGGAAAGTGTCTTTTTCCTGAGGGAGGAGGTTGGAAAGTGTCTGCTTATTGAGGGAGGGGGTTGGAAAGTGTCTTTTTCCTGAGGGAGGAGGTTGGAAAGTGTCTGCTTATTGAGGGAGGGGGTTGGAAAGTGTCTACTTATTGAGGGAGGGGGTTGGAAAGTGTCTGCTTATTGAGGGAGGGGTTGGAAAGTGTCTTTTTCCTGAGGGAGGAGGTTGGAAAGTGTCTGCTTATTGAGGGAGGGGGTTGGAAAGTGTCTACTTATTGAGGGAGGGGGTTGGAAAGTGTCTGCTTATTGAGGGAGGGGTTGGAAAGTGTCTTTTTCCTGAGGGAGGAGGTTGGAAAGTGTCTGCTTATTGAGGGAGGGGGTTGGAAAGTGTCTACTTATTGAGGGAGGGGGTTGGAAAGTGTCTGCTTATTGAGGGAGGGGGTTGGAAAGTGTCTGTTTACTGAGGGAGGGGGTTGGAAAGTGTCTGTTTACTGAGGGAGAGGGTTGGAAAGTGTCTGTTTACTGAGGGAGGGGGTTGGAAAGTGTCTGTTTACTGAGGGAGAGGGTTGGAAAGTGTCTGTTTACTGAGGGAGGGGGTTGGAAAGTGTCTGCTTATTGAGGGAGGGGGTTAGAGAGTGTCTGTTTATTGAGGGAGGGGGTTAGAAAGTGTCTTTTTCCTGAGGGAGGGGGTTGGAAAGTGTCTGCTTATTGAGGGAGGGGGTTGGAAAGTGTCTTTTTCCTGAGGGAGGCGGTTGGAAAGTGTCTGCTTATTGAGGGAGGGGGTTGGAAAGTGTCTGTTTACTGAGAGAGGGGGTTGGAAAGTGTCTGCTTATTGAGGGATGGGGTTGGAAAGTGTCTTCTTATTGAGGGAGGGGGTTAGAGAGTGTCTACTTATTAAAGGAGGGGGTTAGAAAGTGTCTGTGTCTAGTGTGAGTGAGAGGGGTGTGGGGGATGCTTGTATAGTGTCTGTTCACAACGGTCTGGGGCTCGAGTGTGGCTGGGAGACGTGTGATGGCTGACTGGCTTTTATGGCTGGGTGCAACACCCCCTCCCCTCGCCGCCCTTCTCCCCTCTCTCCCTCTCTCCCCTCTCCTGCAGGGTTAAAAGGGGGTCAGTTTAGCTTCCCCCTCCCTGTGGCGTGATTAATGACGTCATTGGGGGGAGGGGTCGACGACGATACCCCTTTTATTATTATATATTATATATATATATATATATATATATATATATATATATATATATATATATATATATATATATATATATATATATATATAAACTGAGCTGGTTGAACCCATCCTTGAGAGAAAGAGGCTTGGCCGATGGAGCTCATCAATTATATATTTTTTTTTATTATGAAGGGAAAAAGTCTGTGAAGTATTGGCCTTTCCCCCTTAGCGAAGGGCTACAGGGGGAAGTCATTTATTTCTAAAGGGAGAAGAAATTTACTAGGTTTAAAAAGTCGTTTTGAGTAAAATCTATTCTTAAGAAATTAATTATTAGGGTCATTATGACGGCGCGTCAACATCCTGTAAGGTTAGGTGTCCGGCCAGCCTGATGGTGTACGTAGAGTGGATACGTATGGGGGAAGATGGAACACATCCTTGAGGACTGAAATCAGGTGTTGTGTGATCGCTTTATTTTTTTTTTGATGTGTCTTTATTAGAGAGAGAGAGAGAGAGAGAGAGAGAGAGAGAGAGAGAGAGAGAGAGAGAGAGAGAGAGAGAGCTGGTCCGACTCAGTGCATATCAAACCTTTTGTTGAGAACGTAGTCACAATATGGGGATGGGCCACACAGAGTGGACGACAGGGGCTTTCCGCCGGGAATATTATGCAGCAGAGGATGTGAGATGCTGGAATGGGCGTGAGAGAGGGACATGGGCATTGGCTGTGTCCACCAGGCAAACAAAACAAAAAAATCTCAGGGGGTATCTGCCTACCAGGCAAACAAAACACGAAAAATCTCAGGGGGTATCTGCCTACCAGGCAAACAAAACAAAAAAAATCTCAGGGGGTATCTGCCCACCAGGCAAACAAAACAAAAAAATCTCAGGAGGTATCTGTCCACCAGGCAAACAAAACAAAAAAAATCTCAGGGGGTATCTGCCCACCAGGCAAACAAAACAAAAAAATCTCAGGAGGTATCTGTCCACCAGGCAAACAAAACAAAAAAATCTCAGGGGGTATCTGCCTGCCCACCAGGCAAACAAAACAAAAAATCTCAGGGGGTATCTGTCCACCAGGCAAACAAAACACAAAAAATATCAGGGGATATCTGCCCACCAGGCAAACAAAACACAAAAAATCTCGGGGGGTATCTGCCTACCCACCAGGCAAACAAAACACAAAAATCTCAGGGGGTATCTGCCCACCAGGCAAACAAAACACAAAAAATCTCAGGGGGTATCTGTCCACCAGGCAAACAAAACAAAAAATCTCAGGGGGTATCTGCCCACCAGGCAAACAAAACAAAAAAATCTCAGGGGGTATCTCCCCACCAGGCAAACAAAACAAAAAAATATCAGGGGGTATCTGGCTGCCTACCAGGCAAACAAAACAAAAAATCTCAGGGGGGTATCTGTCCACCAGGCAAACAAAACAAAAAATATCAGGGGGTATCTACCTACCAGGCAAACAAAACAAAAAAATCTCAGGGGGTATCTGCCTACCGGGCAAACAAAACAAAAAATCTCAGGGGGTATCTGCCTACCAGGCAAACAGAACAAAAAATCTCGGGGGGTATGTGCCTACCAGGCAAACAAAACAAAAAATCTCAGGGGGTATCTACCTACCAGGCAAACAAAACAAAAAAATCTCAGGGGGTATGTGCCTACCAGGCAAACAAAAATATATCAGGGGGTATCTGCTACCAGGCAAACAAAAATATATCAGGGGGTATCTGCTACCAGGCAAACAAAACAAAAAAATTTCGGGGGGTATGTGCCTACCAGGCAAACAAAACAAAAAAATCTCAGGGGGTATCTGCCTACCAGGCAAACAAAACAAAAAAATCTCGGGGGGTATGTGCCTACCAGGCAAACAAAAATATATCAGGGGGTATCTGCTACCAGGCAAACAAAACAAAAAATCTCTGGGGGTATCTGCCTACCCACCAGGCAAACAAAACACGAAAAATCTCAGGGGGTAATGCAGAAGACGGATCTTATGGCTGATGAATATTAGATTATTCTGTGAGGATATTAGACCAAGAGTAATATTCTGCGCCACTGGTTTGGTCTCGGCACTTAAAGAAGCACGAGACGATATGGAAATGATAGAGAAGGTCCAGAGGAAGGCGGCACAGATGGGGCCAGAGCTAGGAGAGATGAGGTACAGTGAGAGGAAAGGGGTTTATAGAGCGCAGTAGACTTGCCCATCATGGAAGAGAGAAGAGCGAGGGGTGATTTAATTGTGGCCTTGAATATCAGGGTGGTTAGCTGTGGTCTGGGTGGTTAACTGTGGTCTGGGTGGTTAGCTGTGGTCTGGGTGGTTAACTGTGGTCAGGGTAGGTAACTGTGGTCAGGGTGGTTAGCTGTGGTCTGGGTGGTTAGCTGTGGTCAGGGTGGTTAACTATGGTCATGGTAGTTAACTGTGGTCAGGGTGGTTAATTGTGGTCAGGGTATTTAACTGTGGTCATGGTAGTTAACTGTGGTCATGGTAGTTAACTGTGGTCAGGGTGGTTAACTGTGGTCAGGGTAGTTAACTGTGGTCATGGTAGTTAACTGTGGTCAGGGTGATTAACTGTGGTCAGGGTGATTAACTGTGGTCTGGGTGGTTAACTGTGGTCAGGGTATTTAACTGTGGTCATGGTAGTTAGCTGTGGTCATGGTAGTTAACTGTGGTCAGGGTGGTTAACTGTGGTCAGGGTGGTTAACTGTGGTCATGGTAGTTAACTGTGGTCAGGGTGGTTAACTGTGGTCATGGTAGTTAACTGTGGTCATGGTAGTTAACTGTGGTCATGGTAGTTAACTGTGGTCAGGGTGGTTAACTGTGGTCATGGTAGTTAACTGTGGTCAGGGTGGTTAACTGTGGTCATGGTAGTTAACTGTGGTCAGGGTGGTTAACTGTGGTCATGGTAGTTAACTGTGGTCATGGTAGTTAACTGTGGTCATGGTAGTTAACTGTGGTCAGGGTATTTAACTGTGGTCATGGTAGTTAACTGTGGTCATGGTAGTTAACTGTGGTCAGGGTGATTAACTGTGGTCATGGTAGTTAACTGTGGTCAGGGTGATTAACTGTGGTCATGGTAGTTAACTGTGGTCATGGTAGTTAACTGTGGTCAGGGTGATTAACTGTGGTCATGGTAGTTAACTGTGGTCAGGGTGATTAACTGTGGTCATGGTAGTTAACTGTGGTCATGGTAGTTAACTGTGGTCAGGGTGGTTAACTGTGGTCATGGTAGTTAACTGTGGTCATGGTAGTTAACTGTGGTCATGGTAGTTAACTGTGGTCAGGGTGATTAACTGTGGTCATGGTAGTTAACTGTGGTCAGGGTGATTAACTGTGGTCATGGTAGTTAACTGTGGTCATGGTAGTTAACTGTGGTCAGGGTGGTTAACTGTGGTCATGGTAGTTAACTGTGGTCATGGTAGTTAACTGTGGTCAGGGTGGTTAACTGTGGTCATGGTAGTTAACTGTGGTCATGGTAGTTAACTGTGGTCATGGTAGTTAACTGTGGTCAGGGTATTTAACTGTGGTCATGGTAGTTAACTGTGGTCATGGTAGTTAACTGTGGTCATGGTAGTTAACTGTGGTCAGGGTATTTAACTGTGGTCATGGTAGTTAACTGTGGTCATGGTAGTTAACTGTGGTCAGGGTGATTAACTGTGGTCATGGTAGTTAACTGTGGTCAGGGTGATTAACTGTGGTCTGGGTGGTTAACTGTGGTCAGGGTGGTTAACTGTGGTCATGGTAGTTAACTGTGGTCAGGGTGGTTAACTGTGGTCATGGTAGTTAACTGTGGTCAGGGTGGTTAACTGTGGTCATGGTAGTTAACTGTGGTCATGGTAGTTAACTGTGGTCAGGGTGGTTAACTGTGGTCATGGTAGTTAACTGTGGTTAGGGTGGTAGATGAATGGAGGTAATCCAAGGAACGAGACTGTGTGAGGTTAACAGGTTGTACGATAGTGCACAATGTATGTTCAGATGTGGGGCGCCCCACACGAGTGAACGATTCCCTCCCTCGCACGGTACAAGTACGTAGTAATGACAAATGGGTCATTTCACGCAGAAAACAAGTAAACAAACACACACACACACACACACACACACACACACACACACACACACACACACACAGGGAGCGGGGCGGCTCATCACAATGCAAGCCACAGTTCTCCGGGCGGGGTTCGATGCCGCTATTTTTAGCTCAAATTTCCATGGAGGACGGCGGGTGGGGCCCACCAGGGCCGTCCAGTGGTGGGCTGGCGGGAGGGAGGCATGTGCTGTGGTGGGTTACAGTCCTGTACCCAGCCCTCACCCACCACTGTACCAGCCTTGATTGACCCACTGTATATACCCAGCCCTTACCCACCACACTACCAGCCCTCACCCACCCACCATACATCCAGCCCTCACCCGCCACACTACCAGCCCTCACTCACCCACCATACACCCAGCCCTCACCCGCCACACTACCAGCCCTCACTCACCCACCATACACCCAGCCCTCACCCGCCACACTACCAGCCCTCACCCACCATACACCCAGCCCTCACTCGTCACACTACCAGCCCTCACCAACCATACACCCAGCCCTCACTCACCCACCATACACCCAGCCCTCACTCACCCACCATACACCCAGCCCTCACTCACCCACCATACACCCAGCCTTCACCCGCCACATTACCACCCCTCACCCACCTTACACCCAGCCCTCACCCGCCACACACCGAGCCCTCACCCGCCACACTATCACCCCCCACCCACCATACACCCAGCCTTCTTCCACCACACATCCAGCCCTCATTCACCCACCACACACCCACCACCACCACCTCTCACCGTGACCAAGACAAGCGTCTATCTTGAACAACTTTTCCCACAGCAGTAATCACTCCTCAGAGACCCTTCTCCTCCCCATTGCCCCCCACGCCACTATCCCCATCCTCCGTTACCTCCTCCCCTTTCCCCTCTCCTCCCCTCCCCACACGACCTTCTCCCATCCTCCTTACAGGGGAAGAGGTGAAAGACCCCCACAGACCAGTGAAGGTATATCTCCCAGCGAACCATTGCCTGCCTCTTCCTCCCCACTTCCTCCTCCCTCCACCTCTCCCGGGCCATCAAGAGGCGTGTGTCTTTTGTTGTTGGGAAGTTAATTGCCACCCTGTCTCTCGCCGTTGCCTCCCGTGACTGGGTAGGGGCCGGGCTGGCTGCTCAGGGCGCGCGCCACGCTCCTAATGACCTCATTAAGGACAGTCTTTCCCCTCGCTCTTTACTTTTCCCCCCACGCCCTAATTACGTATTTATGATCCGTATTGCCCAGCGTTACTCTCTCTCTCTCTCTCTCTCTCTCTCTCTCTCTCTCTCTCTCTCTCTCTCTCTCTCTCTCTCTCTCTCTCTCCACGTCCGTATCTCAATCACGGTCGCCTGTTCCATTTGTCTCTTCCTCCCTTCCTCCCCCTTCTCTCTCCCTCCCTCACCGCATCACACCACCTTGTGGCGGTGGGAATGCAGTGTGATGGTCGTAGCGACGCGCTCCGTCTGCCTCCCCCCGTGCGGTGATCTGGCCTCGTGTAAGACGGGAGGAGGAGGAAGACGTGTGGCGAGCTTACGACACACACGGGCGTGCATCCGTCCGGCATATTGCCATCGGGGCTTTGTTGTGAGGTAGGCTCACAGCTGAGGGAGATCTTGTTGTGTGTCAAGGTCACTGATCACTCGCCCCCCTCCCCACAACAACCCCTTAGCCCACCCTGGTTTTTGACCTCTTGAAGTGACCCCTTTACCCCTCCAGCTACCAAGGGTTTGACCTTTGACCTTACCTCTTCCCACATGACCCCTCCAAGGGCCTGCCTGACCTCAGAGTTTCCTAACTGGCTTATCTCTGGACCCACCAAGGGTTTGGTCTCTTGACCTTACGAACAGTGACCTCCTCTCCCTTGACCTACCAAAGGCTTGACCCCTGGCCTTGTTGGAGGTGATCTCCCCACCCCACCCACCACCTCCTCCTCCTCCTCCTCCTCCTCCTCCTCCTCCTCCTCCTCCTCCTCCTCCCCATGGTTGCAGCGCCGCCACACCCCCAGGAGGGCAATGTCGGCACTTAATGCGATTGCTTTAGTCTGGTCGATTTACTTTGGTTTCTGGTCGACTTACTGTGGTTTATGGTCGTTAGACATGGTCTTCGTGACGTGCGAACACTGCTTGCTTGCTTGCTTGCTTGCGCGGGGTTTGATCACCTTCGTCTGCTTGTTGTGTTCACGAAGACCCCGCGCCGACGGGTTCCGTGCCCTTCGTTGAAGTCGTCGGACGACCGTCGTAGTGTGAGCGACCAAGCCGACACCCGGAACACCTAAAGTGGGTATCGGGACGCGAAGTTACCTCGTCGTAAAGGTGGCTTATTAGGTCGGTGCGATCGTCGTTATCTGCGGAAATACCGGCGGCCTTGGAGATACCCAGTCGCGTGACTTTCTCTCTCTCTCTCTCTCTCTCTCTCTCTCTCTCTCTCTCTCTCTCTCTCTCTCTCTCTCTCTCCTCGGCCAGTCGAGCTGGTGGCATTCTGACCAAACTTCCGTAGGATTATCTCGCAGGGATGAGTGGGTGGATCATGGCACCCCCGCGTAGTGCAGTAAGCTGCGTGTAAGAGAGAGAGAGAGAGAGAGAGAGAGAGAGAGAGAGAGAGAGAGAGAGAGAGAGAGAGAGAGAGAGGGCGACAGAGAGAGAGAGGCGACTATGAGAGGGGGAGAACACACACACAGACACACAGCACCCGGCGCCTCCACCCGTTCCCCCTACTTCACGCACGTGTTTTGTCCCTCCTCAAAGACCGGAATGAAAAGTGTTTTTTTTTTTCTTCTTCTTTTTTTTTAAACCAAACTGTGTCGGTACATTCCATAGGCTGGGGCTAATCCTCTCATCCAGGTATTACCTCTCCTCCCTCCACCCAGGTATTACCCTCCCTCCCTCCCATGCCCTCCCTCCCTCCCTCCCATTCCCTCCTCCCTCCCTGTGCCAGGCTGGACGCAGCGGGACTGGACGTTGTGTTCGAGAATCATTCACCGTAGCCACACGCAGGTGTTCCTCACACCTGCGTGTCTGAAGGATCGAATGAGGAATATTTTTTGAAGATGTACGTGAGTGTGCATGTGTGTGTCTGTGTTGTGTATGTGTGTGTATGTGTGTGTTGTGTGTGTGTGTGTGTGTGTGTGTGTGTGTGTGTGTGTGTGTGTGTGTGTGTGGAAGGGAGGAGGGGGAAGAGATGGAAGGAAGGGAGGGAGAAGTGAGTATTAAAGAGACGCCCCGTGGGACGGCACGCTCTCCCAGCCCACCAGCTTCACACATATTTCTCATAGAGAGAAAAAAAAATCACAAAGGAATTTTCATCAGACTTTGTGGGGAATGTCCCTTATGCATGGGGGAGGAAGAGTAGGAGGAGGAGGAGGAAGAGCAAGAGGAGGAGGAAGAGGAAGAAGAGGAGGAGGAGGAGGAGGAAGAAGAGCAAGAGGAGGAGGTGATATTTTCCCTCTCTGGCAGAGGTGATGGTGTTGGTGTTGGTGGCTGGGGTGTTCTGCCACACATCACCCAACACGCCCTCCGTGTGTCTCCCTCACCTGTGGTGTGTGTGTGTGTGTTCTCCTACCCAGAGGAGGAGGAGGAGGAGGAAGAGCAGGAGGAGGAGGTGATATTTTCCCTCTCTGGCAGAGGTGGTGGTACCAGGTGGTGTTGGTGGCTTCGGTGTTCTGCCACACATCACCCAACACGTCCTCCGTGTGTCTCCCTCACCTGTGGTGTGTGTGTGTGTGTGTTCTCCTACCCAGAGGAGGAGGAGGAGGAGGAAGAGCAGGAGGAGGAGGTGATATCTTCCCTCTCTGGCAGAGGTGGTGGTACCAGGTGGTGTTGGTGGCTGGGGTGTTCTGCCACACATCACCCAACACGCCCTCCGTGTGTCTCCCTCACCTGTGGTGTGTGTGTGTGTGTGTGTGTGTGTGTGTGTGTGTTCTCCTACCCAGAGATGGTGTTGGCTGTGCTCACCTTCCCTCACCCACATGACAGCCAATGAGTTAACACTGCACGCCTCATTAACCTCAGGTCTCCTGGTACCTCGTGAAGAACTGTGAGGGGTCCCTGGTGCCTCATGAAGGACTGTGAGGGTCCCTGGTACCTCATGAAGGACTGTGAGGGGTCCCTGGTACCTCATGAAGGACTGTGAGGGGTCCCTGGTACCTCATGAAGGACTGTGAGGGTGCCTGGTACCTCATGAAGGACTGTGAAGAGTCCCTGGTACCTCATGAAGGACTGTGAGGGGTCCCTGGTACCTCATGAAGGACTGTGAAGAGTCCCTGGTACCTCATGAAGGACTGTGAGGGGTCCCTGGTACCTCATGAAGGACTGTGAGGGTCCCTGGTACCTCATGAAAGGACTGTGAGGGTCCCTGGTACGTTTCACGTCAATCCTTTGATCACACGTAGCCCCTCAAGACTTCCCGCCCGTCTTAGCCTACCGGAGCGTAAACAGGATTTAATTAGATGTTATATACGAAAAAAAAGTCCCAGTTTTCCTGACTTTCATCTCGAGAATATTGATTTTAATATCCTACTTTGATATTTTTAAATTACTTTTTAATCATTCTTCTTTTTTTTTACCGACACTTTCCATCATGTGATCCAGTCCCATGTACGTCTCACTTGGTATGTAACGCTTTATAAAGTACCTGAGGTGATCTTGTTCCTTTGCTGGCCTTGCACGTCTGTGTTTACATGACGTTCGTCGGCTGGGAAATATCGCTCTGGTTTTTATATGTCGCATTAAATCGCTTCCAGTCGTTTGATGGTCGAATCGCTCGTTGTCCCTGGGCGATGGTTGTTGGTTGAATCGTTCGCTGTCGGTGCGTCTGTCGGTGGCGTGTTCGCCCTGAAACACAGGTGATCATCACACTGGGGGACCCCACTAGAGTGGTCGGTTCATCTAATATTGCTGGGAAGTTGTGTACTAAGCCTACAACACCCGGAGAAGCGTGTCAGGTTGTGGGAAGCGTCAGTGCGAACGTGTGTGTGTGTGTTTGTGTTTGTGTGTGTGTGTGTTTGTGTTTGTGTGTGTTTGGGGGGGCAGGGATTGTTTACCCTCACCCCGTCCGAGGCAACTGGGCTGGCGTGGTGAACACACACCCCGAACCTCCCCTTACCAGACGTGAATAGGTGATCTGACAGGAAGATCGGATACCTTCTACGTAGGGTTCTGATCCCGGGTAAGGCTACGTGAGGAGTCCCTAGACATACTGTCACTTGGTATTATAATAAGAAGTTGGATCGGCCATTGGATTCATTCATTTATTTGTCTTCCATGCACGCGTTCTTCATATGTTATCCGTAGCTTCGTCACTGAATGTGTGGGATGAGTCATGCGAAGTACGGCGTCACGGAAACGTCAAGTGTATTCTGAGATCCTCACAGCGCGAGACCGCGCACGGGACGGGTCGGTCACACATGTGCACGGGACGGGTTGGTCACACATGTGCACGGGACGGGTCGGTCACACATGTGCACGGGACGGGTCGGTCACACATGTGCACGGGACGGGTCGGTCACACATGTGCACGGGACGGGTTGGTCACACATGTGCACGGGACGGATCGGTCACACATGTGCACGGGACGGGTCGGTCACACATGTGCACGGGACGGGTCGGTCACACATGTGCACGGGACGGGTCGGTCACACATGTGCACGGGACGGGTCGGTCACACATGTGCACGGGACGGGTCGGTCACACATGTGCACGGGACGGGTCGGTAACACATGTGCACGGGACGGGTCGGTCACACATGTGCACGGGACGGGTCGGTCACACACAGGATACAGCATCTCGTGTGTCCTTACAACGTCATCCAGTCGAGCAGGATCACTCCTCAGGTTAAGGTCAACACCCTCATTAACCTTGAATGACCTGACCACCCCACACCTCCCCTTCCCCAACGCAAGGCCCTTCCATCGCTTGGTCATAGCCCTCACCTGCTCAGTTGGGAGGCTGAGTCTGCCTCCAGCCCCTCTCACTTTACCTCTCCTTGGTGATCCTCCAGCCATACAACATCGTCTTCAACAACCTCTCATCTTTTCATGTGGGCCCACATCACCTCACTACATGAACTGGCTCTTGTATGACTCTCTAAGGACGTCTACACCCTATATATATATATATATATATATATATATATATATATATATATATATATATTGTTACCCATTTCCATGGGTACTGAGACAGTGGTGAGGTTTTCATGTGGTCGAGTCTCACAGTTTACTCATGTAAACATAATTGAAAGAGAGTTCAGGGGTCATTGATTATCCACAGCGTACAGCACATGTACGTTGTACAAAAGTACTGCAGTACATTACCGGGTTTGTCTGATTCCCGGGTTCGTATGAGCCTCGGGTGTGTCTGATTGCCGGGTTCGTCTGATTCCGGGGTTCGCTCTTCCCTTCTGTCTCTGTTTTTTCCCCCCCGTTGGGTTTATATGACCCCGAATTTCTTTGATTTCCACTTGCTTTGATCCCGGGTTTTGTTTGTTGGTCGGGTTCGTTTGATGGCCGGGTCTCGCGGCACAACCTTATCTGATCAGAGTCGAGCTCACTTTAAACATGTTATCCCTGGGTTCATCACCACCACACGCTAGCCAGAGCCAACCAACCGAGGTTTATGGAGACTGGATGTATGTAGGAGGGATAGAGAAGGATTTAGCGTTATTGTAATTCATAACACAATGGTTATAAAAAGTTATGATAATGATAATGATAATGGAAATAATAATAATGATAATGATAATAGTAGTAGTAGTAGTAGTAGTAGTAGTAATAGTAGTAGTAGTAATAATAGTAATAATAGTAGTAGTACTAGTAGTAGCAGTAGTAGTAGCAGTAGTAATAATAATAATAATAATGATGATAATGATAATAATATGATTGTAGTAATCACTACAAGGGTGTTCCAAATAGAACACTTGTATCGTGAGGGTGAAATATAATGAGTGGGTCGAACTTGT
>NC_092232.1:11541314-11543814 GCF_036320965.1 Panulirus ornatus
CACCACAATCGTCAGCACTACAACACTACAAACACCATTACCACCACAACGCCACTACCGCCATAGCGGCACACCTCCTTCACAACCGCCACCATCACAACATATCCACCACAACACTCCGGGGTTACGGTTATGGTGGTCAGCCATGATTCACGAGGACCCGGGTTCTTCAAGTTTCCAGCTGGCCCTGGGCCCCCCAGCCTGCTCGGGGCCAGGCATCCCCATCTGCCCATCCAGTGTGTGTGTGTGTGTGTGTGGAGGAGGAGGAGGAAGCAAGGGAGTGGAGTGGTACGTGGTGGCCAGATTAGATCCCCTGGTGGCTGGCTGGCGTCGGTAATATACATCTCCCTCCTGCCTGTGTGATGGTTCCTCCCTATCAACACAAGCATCTGCCTCCCCACGACACCCTCCTCCTCCTCCTCCTCCTTCTTGCTCATGTCAGCGTCTGGTGAGGCGTGTCGGGTTGGCCCCTCTACCCACCAACACCACCTGTGGCAGCTCCTCACCTTAAGATCGTCCTGACGCACTCCAGGAAATGGGAGGGAAGGACTCTCGGCTTGATGTGTTTACTCTTCCTGCCATCTTGCTGTGGTGTTACCCAAGACGTGTCTCGCTCGCGCGTGACTCAAAAGCTGTGGTCTGGGATCGTGAAAGTCGTCTGATGACGTGGCCCTGCCGGTGACCCATTGCAGTTCAGGATTTCGTCAAAAAATAATAATAATGATAATAATCACTACAAGGGTGTTCCAAATAGAACACTTGTATCGTGAGGGTGAAATATAATGAGTGGTCGAACTTGTGATTTTAAGTTATGAGCCCAGTTAAGTTCCAGGGTAAGTGGTCCCTTGTAAGTGGCATAACTCAGGCAGAATCCACGCTTGAGTTACGAGTCCAGCGCCAACCAAGGAAGGTAGGGAAAGTGGGGGAAGCGATTGTGGACAGACGAGGAACAAAATGACCCTTAAGTAATTACTCGTAATGACCAGTTTCCTCTGTAGGTGGAGGCAGTTCTACGGTCGTGGGTCCCTCAAACCACATACGCGACACAACAATAATGTCAGTGTTCATGGGAATAGTAATGATAATGGTAATTATAATACTTTCAGAATACCTTAACGCCAGAGAGGATTACCCAAGAGGGAGTATGATTTGTGAAAAGCCTCACGTGTGTAGGGGAGACACGCATACCTTCCCACACCTTCCCCCAGCAGCTGGGTTTTAAGTCATTTTGTTTCGTGATGACGCTGGCTGAGATGGCTGGCTGGCTGGCTGGGCTGGTCGGAGCGAGGCTGTGCGGAAGCCCTTTTCCGGCGGGGCGATTTGGCGAGGCCAAAAGTTTTTGCCATCCATAATGAACATGTCGCTTGTGGTGGTGGTGGTGGAGGGAGGGTAGATCCCGTGTCTGTGTCTCTGTGTCCTTTAAGGCGTCGGCTGAGGTGGTAGCTCCTCTGTCTCTCTGTCTGTCTGTCTGTCTGAAGTCATGGGCAGGCAGTTCGAAACCTCCTCTAACCCCCTCTCCCTCCCTCCCTCCTTCCTTCCCCGGCCTCTCGTAAGACACGAGTCTGGACGAATGTCTATTTTCCCGATAGAAAGTAAATTAGTTGACCTCCGTCAGGTTGAGATCAGGAAGACTGTGATAGGTGAGGTTAGGTTAGGGTAAGTTAGGAGGACTATGAGGTAGTCAAGGAGGACGATAGGCTGAATTAGGTTAGGAGGACGATATGTTAGGTTAGGAGGACGATATGTTAGGTTAGGAGGGCGATATGTTAGGTTAGGAGGGCGATAGGTTAGGATAAAGTTGGGTTAGGAGGAAGTTGGACCAGGTTAAGTTAGGTTTGAGAAGGTGAATATTGGGTTAGCTTCGAAGGACTTAGGGCTGAGTGAAGTTAGGGTCGGAAGACGATAAGTTGGGATCGAGGACGACAAGTTAGGCTAGGAGGAAGGTTAAGTTAGGCTAGGAGGAAGGATGAGTTAGGCCTCCTTCCCATGTAGGTACGTGGTGGTGATGGGAGGAGGTTGACCGGTCGATCGTCATCTTTGATGATAGGCTTTGTAGGTGGTCATGTAGGTGGTAGGTGGTCATGTAGGTGGTAGGGGGTCATGTAGGTGGTAGGGGGTCATGTAGGTGGTAGGGGGTCATGTAGGTGGCAGGTGGTCATGTAGGTGGTAGGTGGTCATGTAGGTGTTAGGTGGTCATGTGAGTGGTAGGTGGTCATGTAGGTGGTAGGTGGTCATGTAGGTGGAAGGCAGTACACCTTGGCGGTCACGAAGAACGTTTTCTGAAAACCATGGCGTTGTAGAAATGCTATGCTAGTGGGTGCCAAAGCTGGTGCTACACAGACACTATATATATATATATATATATATATATATATATATATATATATATATATATATATATATATATATTATCCCTGGGGATAGGGGATTAAGAATACTTCCCACGTATTCCCTGCGTGTCGTAGAAGGCGACTAAAAGGGGAGGGAGCGGGGGGCTGGA
>NC_092232.1:11548814-11556314 GCF_036320965.1 Panulirus ornatus
TTGGACGACTTACCCGCCCCCCCACGCCAGCAGTGTACGATGAACCAAGGGGTTGAAAAAGGTCATGACCTCCTCAGTTGTTTGCGGTGTATAGGGTGAAGACGGCGAAAGGCGTTCCATTTTCTTCTTTCCTTGTCGTCACTCACAGTGGCCGGTCGTCGTCGTCGCAGCTCGCCGCCTGTGAGGCTGGTTATGTCATGGTTGTGGTCAGTGTGTGGGGGGAGGGCGAGAGTTACGTGCACCCACAAAGCACAGACGCGTGCCTGAGGATCGTGGTATACTTCGGTGAATTGAGAGGTAATCTACAACCACGTCAGGTCTTTGTACATGGAGCTACCAGAAGCATCCCCCAGCATGGAGCTTCCAGAAGCATCCCCAGCATGGAGCTTCCAGAAGCACCCCAGCATCCCCCAGCATGGAGCTTCCAGAAGCACCCCAGCATCCCCCAGCATGGAGCTTCCAGAGGCATTCCCAGCATATAGCTTCCAGAAAACCCCAGCACCCCCCAGCATGGAGCTACCAGAAACATCCCCCAGCATGCAGCTCCCAGCATTTCCCAGCATGGAGCTTCCAGAAGCACCCCAGCATCCCCCAGCATGGAGCTTCTGGGGAAATACTTCCTCCCGACGAACCACAATAAATAAAGTTGGACTTTTTTCCTTTGCTTTTGAAGAGTGTGCACAGCAGCTGGTGGTGCGCGGGCCCGTCTACTGTGGTGTTGTGTTCTGCACTCACGCGCGGTTCTAGGCTCAACAAACACTGTACATCTAACCCATTTATTTTGATTTTGATGGGTTAGATCTAGTCTTGAAGACAGTGAGCTCATGTCTGAGTCATGTCCTTCCTGTGTGTGTGTGTGTGTGTGTTTACGTCGCACGGAACGCAAAGATTAACTTACAGTGCAACGCGCAATGTCGTCATTTTAAACTTGATATTGGTCTTCGTTGTGACCAAGACTTGGAAACCAGTGGAATTTAATTTCCTGTGTTTTCAGCCTAGCCACACCCACACACACACACACACACACACACACATACACACACACACACACACACACACACACATACACACACACACACACACACACACACACAGACTTCTCCGATACGTAAGACAGTTCATGGTAAGATCCACACATTATGTTCGGCTCCGTTATGAAGTGCTCGGCTGCGAGCGATCCCGGGAGGCAGGGGCGCGGGATAACTGGTGGTAATTCCCGGACATTTTCGTGGCCGCCCGCCCCCCGTGAAGCAAGCCCGGAAGCGACGTACGGATGGTGGGATGGCAGTGTAGCCACACTTTCACTGTACAGTGTAACCAAACTTTCACTGTACAATGTAACCAAACTTTCACTGTACAATGTAACCAAACTTTCACTGTACAGTGTAACCAAACTTTCACTGTACAGTGTAACCAAACTTTCACTGTACAATGTAACCAAACTTTCACTGTACAGTGTTAACAAACTTTCACTGTACAGTGTAACCAAACTTTCACTGTACAGTGTAACCGAACTTTCACTATTAGCTTTAGTTTAGGCATATTTTCCAGCGGTATAAAGTGAAAACTATGACCAAAGTTGATTACCTATGTTTAGCAATTCAGTCATAACAAACCGAAAACACGAGCCTGTCGGAACGCTTGGTATAAAAGTATTTTAAAAGACTGATTCTCTCTAGTCTCGATTTCCCGTGAAAGGACGTTTGTGGCACGACACAGTTGAATGCATCAGAGACAGGTGGCAAGTGACTTCCCCCGAGTTCAAATCGTGTTTTTTTCATATTTCTTTATTGCCGTTCCGTTGAAAAAGCAGAATTCGTTAAGTCCACGATCATGTGGACCTCCCGTGGTGTAGCGGTTAGCGTTCTTGACTCGTGACGTCAGCATTCCCGGGCCACCCAGGGTCGAGCTCTGGATGGGTTCGAATCCTGGTTGCGGCAGTCGGTCCACAGTCATCCCAGCTGTTCGTCAACCCTTGAGGGTTGGTCGATAAAATGGGTGTCTGGCTAAGACTAGGATATATATATATATATAAATATATATATATATATATATATATATATATATATATATATATATATATATATATATATATATACATTATTTATTATTTTATTTATTTATTTTGCTTTGTCGCTGTCTCCCGCGTTTGCGAGGTAGCGCAAGGAAACAAACGAAAGAAATGGCCCAACCCACCCCCATACACATGTATATACATACACGTCCACATTCGCAAATATACATACCTAAACATCTCAACGTACACACATATATACACACACAGACACACACTTATATACACATGCACATAATTCACACTGTCTGCCTTTATTTATTCCCATTTATATATATATATATATATAGCGTTAATGAGATGGCCTTGTTCGGGCCTTCGTTGTTCGTGCCGTCTCACATAATAAACATGATAAAAAGATTGGCTCAGTTCGAATATGAAATGACTTTTTCCTGTTAATTTTCCTGGGGGTCAACCTTCACCTGTTGATGCGAATGTGACACAGTCTCTCTCTCTCTCTCTCTCTCTCTCTCTCTCTCTCTCTCTCTCTCTCTCTCTCTCTCTCTCTCTCTCTCTCTCTCTCTACGATTGAAAATTTGAGATTTTGTTATTTTTCGTAAACTTATGATTTTAAAAGGCGTCTGCGTCGCGTTAGAATCTCATGATCTGTAACCCGATATCCATTCAGACGGAAGTCCATTTACGAACGGATTTTCGTGACGCACGTTTCGAAAAATTTCGATTTTATGTTTGAGTGTGAGAGTTGAGGAAAGTCTAGTATGGCCAGAGATACGGGTGTCGAACGCTGACTGAGGGTTTGAACTAGGGGGACACACCCCCATGTATAGCCGCAGGTCACACTACAACCGAGTCTGAAAATGGAGGGAGGGAAGGACCAGAGCCGCACTGGGCCTTACCTGGGGCTCAAGGTGATCTTGTTTAACCCTGGAAGCTGATGCTTCTGGAAGAATATGGAGCTGGTGGCTTGAGTGTGGTCATTTAGTACTTCATTGCCCCGACACCAACTTCGATGGAGGGTCTTGGTGTCAGCCAGGACCTTCGTAAAAGGATGCTGTACACCAAGGTTGCGTTCCCTCCAATAGCAGGGAAATGGAGTCTCCTTTAGATTGAATAATGTTTTACCGATGCTAGATTTCCGATGATGTAATCTCGCCAGAAGTAACTTTTCATTCGCGATATACCATCGAGCAGGTGGAGTCCGGTAACACTTTTGTATATATATATATATATATATATATATATATATATATATATATATATATATATATATATATATATGATGTGATTATTACACTAAAGTGCACTTGGGAAGTTATCGTGTTTCATTCCCCCATGTTATGAGCTGTTATTGCCCCTTGAGGAGCCTGGAAGTCCTCTGTCAGGTTTGTAATGTGGCAGCATTTCTAATATGTTAGGTTCATCCCACGGAAAACATGGCTTGGCATGGCTGAGGGATGTCGTGAAAAATGAATGGCAGAAGCTGCATCGTATCACAAGATGATGATGATGATGATGACGATGATGGTGATGATGATGATGATGATGATGATGAATACCAGCAAGTATGAGTGGTTGGAGGAGTTATTATCTTATGCGTCGCTCGCCCTAGAAATTGAGGTGTTGATTGCCCGTGTATGAGGCTACGGAGGGTAGACCCACCTCATCTCCCACGAGGAAGTGGCGTAGATCACCATCATTTTTTTAAGTTCTCGTTTCCATCCCTTAAATTTTCCTTCGTAACCCTAAAAAGGTTTACCCTTTAAAACTGGTGTGTGTGTGTGTATATATATATATATATACTCCTGATTTTGGCCATAAGATATTTTCTCCAGAGCGTAATAGTTTTATAGATCAAAGGGTGAGGTTAAGAAGAAGGAAAAAAAAAACAAAGAAAAAAGAACATGTCATGATAAATCGTACGCCTGGCAGTCTTATTTACGGGCCAGCGGCGGCGGCTTACCTGCCAGAACCCGGCGCTCGGCTGATAATATCGTACCTGGTGCAGCCACGGGTGCCCGGCAGCTAGTCCCCTCTACCGGGAAAGACGCTTTTGGCAAACAGGATTTAAAGTGATACTTTGAATACTTTATATATATTTATTTTTTGTCTCCTTTCAGGCTATTTTTAACTCTTTTTCTTCGCTATTTTCTCTTTAAGATTGGACTTTAAATCTTGTAATGGACGTGGATCACTGTACAGTGAGATGCGTGATGGGTTGCGACAAGCCGGAATGAGAGAGAAATGCCAGTTCGATCAGTTGATGTCGAAGTGATCTGAAAAAATCTGTCGCACATCTTCGTGTGTTGTTCTTCCTCCACGTCAGTCAGTCGCACGTAGGTGGCTAACACCCCCTGAGTGCAGCAGACTCGCACTCTCCTCGCATGCCCTCTGGATGGTGTCGCACCGCCCGCCCGCCCGCGCCTGCGTAAGAACACCGACCACCGTCACGCCTCCTCCTCCTCCTATACGACCAGAGGCAGCGGGGCTAGGTTACAGCAGGGGGGATAAGGTATATATATACACACCCCCTTCCTCCTATCCCTCCTCTGGCCTGCCTATCCCACGGCGAATCCTTAAGAGGCAATTACTGTCGAGGATACACTTCGGGAGGAGGCAGTTCACCGACAGCTTCTGGCTGAATAACGAGGCACTTGGAGAATGGTGGGCATGAGAGACAAGGTCGTGGGGGGGATTGACTCCTTCGCTACACGCTCTCCACCGTCTTGACCTTGCACCGCTCTTCCGAAGGTCAAGACGGGTTGATTAAGGCGAACCCTCTCCACTACACGTCTTTCTTTTTTTTTTTTAAGAAAAAGAGACGCTTCATTAAGGTCTCCCGGTAGTGGTTCTCAGCTTCGTCGTGAGGTGAGGGGGGAGGAGCGAGCGGGCGTCGCCTCACGGTGTACCCCTTTGGACGTCTCGCTGGCATTGGTGACTCCTGAGGGCCTGGGATTCGAGTCCTGTAGGACGAACGGTGGAGGATACCACGAGCTGCGGGAGGGGGGTGTGTGCGACCGCTGACGCCTACACTCACTGGACGCAAGAGGTGTTCGCAAGAGGTCACGGGAGGCGGCGGGAGGGGGTACGTGATGTAGGGGGGGGGGGGTGATAGACGACCCGAGACGGAGGGGACCCACACTGTTCGTAGCAGGCTGGTGCCACAAAGGAGGTCGAGATCATCTCACAGAGGTGCAAGTCCTGGGTCGTGGTGGTGGTGGTGGTAAGGGCAAGAGCGAGCGGTGGAGGGAGAGGAGTCACAGGGGAGCGTAAAAGTGCGACAGGTGAAGAAATGAGAGGAAGGGAGAGGGGAAGGGGAGGAGAGCGAGAGAGAAGGGAAAGGTCGAGAGGAAAGGGGAAGTGAGAGAGGTGCGGGAAAAGGAGGAGGAGGAGGAGGAGGGGAGTGGACGTGGCCAGGCGACGGAGGGAGGGAAGTACCGGGATGGGAGGCGAGGTGGGAGGGAACCTCTGGATTGGTCTGAGATGAGAAATGCCAGTTGTTGTGGTCAGATGGAGGTGGGTGTGTTGAGTGTGTATAGAGGAGGGGCATGGCGTCCTGTGGTGCATGGAGAGGGAGATAGGGAGGCTGTAGGTGAGAGGGAGGGAGGGCAGACCAGGCTACACCTGTGCTGTTGATGTCAACAACAAGGTGGTGGTGGTTGCTTTTCAAAGATCGTGTTGGTCGGCCCTTGACCAGCATCCAGGGTGGCTAGCGAGCCTCACTGAGAATATAAGTTTCGTCCATGAGAACACCTCTGACGTTGTGAGTCAGAAGGGACTTGAGTGTTCGACGGTAGTTAACGAATTATGATTTACGTATCATATTATTCGGTTGTTGGGTTTTATTGTTTTTTTGATTGAATTTGTAGTTTTTCTTTCGTTTCTTCAGTTTTGCTGATATGCGAGCGAGGCACGTTCAGGTGAGCCAGCGGGTTTAGAACTTTTCGTATGAAGAACGTCCAGTTGAGATAGACCAGACCCGCGTGAAACTTGCCACACACACACACACACACACACACACACACACACACACACCTTTTGATCGATTGGTTCTTCTAAACCCTTCCTTCCCCCTCCCTATGATCCCCTGCCCCATCACCCCATTTCCCATGAACCTCGGCCATTACTTCCTCGGGCCTGCTGGTGCTGTACCCGACCTTCATCCTACCCTCGTGGACTCGTACCTAGCGCCTCGCGCTCGTGGCTGGCATGGCTGGCGTGGCCGCGCTCATGGCTGGCGTGTCTGGCGTGGCCGCGCTCGTGGCTGGCATGGCTGGCGTGGCCGCGCTCGTGGCTGGCATGGCTGGCGTGACCGCGCTCATGGCTTGCGTGGCTGGCGTGGCTGCGCTCGTGGCTGGCATGGCTGGCGTGGCCGCGCTCGTGGTTGGCATGGCTGGCGTGGCCGCGCTCGTGGTTGGCATGGCTGGCGTGGCTGGCGTGGCCGCGCTCGTGGGTGGCATGGCTGGCGTGGCCGCACTCGTGGTTGGCATGGCTGGCGTGGCCGCGCTCGTGGTTGGCATGGCTGGCGTGGCCGCGCTCGTGGTTGGCATGGCTGGCGTGGCCGCGCTCGTGGTTGGCATGGCTGGCGTGGCCGCGCTCGTGGCTGGCGTGGCTGGCGTGGCCGCGCTCGTGGCTGGCGTGGCTGGCGTGGCCGCGCTCGTGGCTGGCATGGCTGGCGTGGCCGCGCTCGTGGCTGGCGTGGCTGGCGTGGCCGCGCTCGTGGCTGGCATGGCTGGCGTGGCTGGCGTGGCCGCGCTCGTGGCTGGCATTATTATTATTATTGTTGTTGTTATTATTATTATTATTATTATTATTATTGTGGTTCCAGTAGACGTTGCTGGCGGTAACATTCGAGCGTTACAGGCCCTGGTAACGTTGGCTGGCTCTCCCCGGGTTATACGTACGGAGACAGTGTTAGATTGTAACCCCCCACAACATTAACATTGTATGATCTGAACCCCTGTGTTAAATTAACATCACCCACTTTATCTTCATCCACAGCTTAAGTAAACTGAGTATATCATAACGCTAAATTTCTCGCTAATATTATGATATTATTATATAACCCCAGTGTTGTGGTGTGGTGGTATTGTAGGAGTGGGTGTGGTGTAGTGGTATTGTAGGGGGATGTGGTGTGGTGGTATTGTAGGAGGGTGTGGTGGTATTGTAGGAAAGGGGGGGGGGTCGTGTGGTGGTATTATAGGGGGGGTGTTAGTGAGATGATGTGGTGGTACTGTTGGAGGGGATGTTTGTAAGATGGTGTGATGGTATTGTAAGGGGTGTTAGTCTGATGGTTTGGCCGTATTGTAAGGGGGGGTTTAGTGAGGTGGTGTGGTGGTACTGTTGGAGGGGATGTTTGTAAGATGGTGTGATGGTATTGTAAGGGGTGTTAGTCTGATGGTTTGGCGGTATTGTAAGGGGGGGTTTAGTGAGGTGGTGTGGTGGTACTTTAGGGGGATGTTTGTGAG
>NC_092232.1:11561314-11571314 GCF_036320965.1 Panulirus ornatus
GACGGGGGGCTGGAACCCTCTCCCTTCTTTCTTGTATATATATATATATATATATATATATATATATATATATATATATATATATATATATATACATTCGGTACAAGAATATGTACATTTTATATTGAAAACAGGTTATTCAGTAATCATGTATGGCAGCTGGTGGTATATGTAGGTAATTGGTAAAGTACTTATTTATCTGAAGTTACAGATATCCTCGTTCGAGGTTAAGAGATACTCGGCCTCCTCACACACACACACACACACACACACACACACACACACACACACACACACTGGCCAGGAGCAAGCCCCATGTTCCCGTGTATCTCTCGGTATTTTCCACTCGTGACCAACAGTTTGCCGTAAGTTCCCTCTCGAGTTGTGTATGCAGATGAGGTCTCATGTGCTGGTACACCGGGGCCAATCCATAAGCGGGGACGAGACGGTCCTCCGGCCCGCCCCTGGGGATCAGCTGCGGAGTGAGAGAGAGAGAGAGAGAGAGAGAGAGAGAGAGAGAGAGAGAGAGAGAGAGAGAGAGAGAGAGAGAGAGAGAGAAGATGGGGAGAAGTGAGAGTCTTGAGGGACAACAGCTTGTAAACAACTTCTGTGTGCTCAACACCTGCACAGGGGAGCTCTCTCTCTCTCTCTCTCTCTCTCTCTCTCTCTCTCTCTCTCTCTCTCTCTCTCTCTCTCTCTCTCTCACCGTGAGGGGAGAGGGACAGACCCGGCGGAGACGGTATCCGCACGAGACCAGCCCAGCCCACTCTACCTCCCAGCTCACGAGGACAGACCAGGCGAGGACGTTACCCCCTCACGAGACCAGAACCAGCCCACTCTACCTCCCAGCTCACGAGGACAGACCAGGCGAGGACGTTACCCCCCTCACGAGACCAGACCAGCCCACTCTACCTCCCAGCTCACGAGGACAGACCAGGCGAGGACGTTACCCCCTCACGAGACCAGAACCAGCCCACTCTACCTCCCAGCTCACGAGGACAGACCTGGCGAGGACAGCACGTCCCACAGGGGGTTGGTGCCGTCTTTCCCTTACTGCTCTACCCCTGTGAGGGACGACCCTGGAGGAGGGAGGAGGGCAGGAGCAGCGGCGGCCGGTGTTACAGCTCTCCCAGGGGCGCCCACGTCCTCCCCTTCCTCCTGCGCCAGGGTAATGGGTATTGAGCCAGCTCTAGAGGGCCCATTAATGGTGGGGGTCCATGGATGGATGAGGGCGTCCCCACGGCCCCCCCCCCCCCCTCAGGCTTAATGACGTACAAGAGATGACCGTCTCCTGTCGTCCAGGGTAATTAACCCAGTGTTTAATGAGGCCGTTGGATACTCCTGGTGTTATTATTTACGCTTAACGTGGATGCGATCAAGTGGCAGCTTTTAAAATGGGGGGATCGGATCCTCTTGTCTTCGTCAGGTTGGAGGTGAGGGAGTCGGTCCCAGATCTTACTGTGTTCGTGATTACCCCCAAAGGATCACTTTCTACGAAGGAGTCCTGGGGGTTTACCCAGGACTTCTCTGAAGCCCCATGCAGGCCAAGGTTGCTGCGCTACGTCCAGGAGCAGGGAAAGGCAGACTCCCTTTGGAGCGAGTGGGTCTTCGACGAGACTGTACTCTCATTGATGGCAAGCCTCGCCAAAGGTGTCTTCCAGTTGCGATGTAGCCTGAAGCAGGCCGAGTCCGGTAACACCGGACCTAAAGATGATGATACGCGCAGTATGAGAGAGAGAGAGAGAGAGAGAGAGAGAGAGAGAGAGAGAGAGAGAGAGAGATTGAACCAGGGTATGTGAACCGCGTAGTTAGCATTCGTAGGATAGGTCAGTGCTCTCTCTCTCTCTCTCTCTCTCTCTCTCTCTCTCTCTCTCTCTATATATATATATATATATATATATATATATATATATATATATATATATATATATATATATATATATCCCTGGGGATAGGGGAGAAAGAATACTTCCCACGTATTCCCTGCGTGTTGTAGAAGGCGACTAAAAGGGGAGGGAGCGGGGGGCTGGAAATCCTCCCCTTCCATTTTCAGTTTTCCAAAGGAAGGAACAGAGAAGGGGGCCAAGTGATGATATTCCCTCTAAGGCTCAGTCCTCTGTTCTTAACGCTACCTTGCTAATGCGGGAAATGGCAAATATGTATGGAAAAAAAAAAAAAAAAAAAAAAATATATATATATATATATATATATATATATATATATATATATATATATATATATATATATATATCTTTCTTTCTTTCTTTCTTTCTTTCTATTCGCCATTTCCCGCATTAGCGAGGTAGCATTAAGAACAGAGGACTGGGCCTTAGAGGGAATATGTTGAGTCAGTTGTTGTTCGCTGATGATACAGCGCTGGTGGCTGATTCATGTGAGAAACTGCAGAAGCTGGTGACTGAGTTTGGTAAAGTGTGTGGAAGAAGAAAGTTAAGAGTAAATGTGAATAAGAGCAAGGTTATTAGGTACAGTAGGGGTGAGGGTCAAGTCAATTGGGAGGTGAGTTTTAATGGAGAAAAACTGGAGGAAGTGAAGTGTTTTAGATATCTGGGAGTGGATCTGTCAGCGGGTGGAACCATGGAAGCGGAAGTGGATCATAGGGTGGGGGAGGGGGCGAAAATTTTGGGAGCCTTGAAAAATGTGTGGAAGTCGAGAACATTATCTCGGAAAGCAAAAATGGGTATGTTTGAAGGAATAGTGGTTCCAACAATGTTGTATGGTTGCGAGGCGTGGGCTATGGATAGAGATGTGCGCAGGAGGATGGATGTGCTGGAAATGAGATGTTTGAGGACAATGTGTGGTGTGAGGTGGTTTGATCGAGTAAGTAACGTAAGGGTAAGAGAGATGTGTGGAAATAAAAAGAGCGTGGTTGAGAGAGCAGAAGAGGGTGTTTTGAAATGGTTTGGGCACATGGAGAGAATGAGTGAGGAAAGATTGACCAAGAGGATATATGTGTCGGAGGTGGAGGGAACGAGGAGAAGAGGGAGACCAAATTGGAGGTGGAAAGATGGAGTGAAAAAGATTTTGTGTGATCGGGGCCTGAACATGCAGGAGGGTGAAAGGAGGGCAAGGAATAGAGTGAATTGGAGTGATGTGGTATACAGGGGTTGACGTGCTGTCAGTGGATTGAATCAAGGCACGTGAAGCGTCTGGGGTAAACCATGGAAGGCTGTGTAGGTATGTATATTTGCGTGTGTGGACGTATGTACATGTGTATGGGGGGGGGGGGGGTTGGGCCATTTCTTTCGTCTGTTTCCTTGCGCTACCTCGCAAACGCGGGAGACAGCGACAAAGTATGAAAAAAAAAAAATATATATATATATATATATATATATATATATATATATATATATATATATATATATATATATATATATATATATATATATTGATCTATCTGTTGATCTATCTATCTACCTATCTATCTGTTTATCTATCTCTCTATCTGTGTACCTGTCTGTCTGTCTATCTATCTATCTATCTATCTCTCCACACCGGGAGGAGACGTGAGAGAATCCCAGCCCATTTAAAAGATTCCTCCACTCTGGCTCACCCGGTTCATCATCTCATAATAGTGTGTGTGTGTGGTTCCCGGGTTCGCTATCCTCCATATCACGCCTCGCACACCAACGGGGTTTTTTCTTTCTTTTTCTCTTTTTTTTTCTCGAGTTCCATTATTCCAGAGGAGAGAAGGAAAAAAAACGGGGGAGGGTGATATGTATTATGAATAGAAACCCGTGGGTGGGTTGGGGGGCTGACGAAACCGTAGTAACATTGGAGAATACTTCTGTTTATTGATGTGGTGACGACACGGTGTTGTGTGTGTGTGTGTGTGTGTGTGTGTGTGTTGTGTGTGTGTATGTGTGTGTGTGTGTGTGTGTTTGTGTTGTGTGTGTGTGTGTGTGTGTGTTTGTGTTGTGTGTGTGTGTGTGTGTTGTGTGTGTGTATGTGTGTGTGTGTGTTGTGTGTGTGTGTGTGTGTGTGTGTGTGTGTGTGTGTGTGTGTGTGTGTTGTGTGTGTGTGTTTGTGTGTTGTGTGTGTGTGTGTTGTGTGTGTGTGTGTGTGTGTGTGTGTGTGTGTTGTGTGTGTGTGTGGGTTGTGTGTGTGTGTTGTGTGTGTGTGTATGTGTGTGTGTGTGTGTGTGTTGTGTGTGTGTGTGTGTGTGTGTGTGTGTGTGTGTGTGTGTGTGTGTGTGTTGTGTGTGTGTGTGTGTGTGTGTGTGTGTGTGTGTGTGTGTACAATGTTGGCTGAGGTAGGTGGGTGAGATGATGCTTAGAAAGAGAACATTAAGGATATTGAGAGAGACAGGGAGAGGGGAAAAATATGGGCAATGCCAGAGGAAATCTGTAAGGAATTCAGCAGAGTGGCTTTATGCTGGGATGGCACTGTGGCGTGATGGCACTGTGGTGGGATGGCACTGTGGCGTGATGGCACTGTGGCGGGATGGCACTGTTGTGGGATGGCACTGTGGGGTGATGGCAGTGTAGTGGGATGGCACTGTGGCGTGATGGCACTGTTGTGGGATGGCACTTTGGTGGGATGGCACTGTGGTGGGATGGCACTGTGGGGTGATGGCACTGTAGTGGGATGGCACTGTGGCGTGATGGCACTGTGGTGTGATGGCACTGTGGTGGGATGGCACTGTGGTGGGATGGCACTGTGGTGGGATGGCACTGTGGCGTGATGGCACTGTGGCGTGATGGCACTGTGGCGGGATGGCACTGTGGTGGGATGACACTGTGGCGTGATGGCACTGTGGCGTGATGGCACTGTGGTGGGATGGCACTGTGGGGTGATGGCAGTGTAGTGGGATGGCACTGTGGCGTGATGGCACTGTGGTGGGATGGCACTGTGGGGTGATGGCACTGTGGTGGAATGGCAATGTTGTGGGATGGCACTGTGGTGAGATGACACTGTAGTAGGGTATCATCGATGAGGGATGGCACTGTAGTAGGGTATCATCGATGAGGGATGGCACTGTCGTGGGATGGCACTGTGTTCAGGTGGCACCGCACAGGGATGGCACTGTATGTGGTGGCCACCCGACAGGACTGGCACCAGACGGAGGAATGCAGTGAGAAGGGAGGAGGGAGGGGCTTGCTGGAGGGATGGGACCAAACATGGCTGTCTCGATGTGTGGGGACCTCGGGAGGGAACGGGGATGAGGGGCTGGGGCTAAGGGGGCGGGGGGCTGAGGCGATGGATGACAGGGGGAAAGAGGGAGGGTCTCTGGGTCTGGCAACGGATGGTTTATCGTGAGATCTACATACACTGGCCAGCCACGGGGGGAAGGGGGTGTCTGGCATGGGCGGAGGGGAGGGAACCCCTTTCTCTCTCCCTCCCTCCCTCCTTCAGGCACCAGGGAGGAGGAGAAGGGGTCTGTTGTTGGAGAGAGTCGGGTGGTGACAGACCATGGCCGAGGTAGGGGAAGCGGGGGGTGGGGTGGATGGAGAGAGAGAGAGAGAGAGAGAGAGAGAGAGAGAGAGAGAGAGAGAGAGAGAGAGAGAGAGAGAGAGACCCTTTGTCATCAGGGAGGGGGAGAGCGGGTAGCGCCCACCGCACATCCTGCACGTTTAACGACGCTGTTGTCCCCAGGCGTCCGTCACGCACGCGACATTGCGAAGGTTGTCAAGTCTCCGCCGACCCACGTATACCCTGACGACGTCCAGGAAAGACCTCTCTCTCCCTCTCTCTCTCTCTCTCTCTCTCTCTCTCTCTCTCTCTCTCTCTCTCTCTCTCTCTCTCTCTCTCTCTCTCTCTCCTCATATTGCATGGTTTTCTTTCACTAATTCCATCGTTTGTGGTCCGGGGAGGAGCGGCCCCCAAGTGTGTGTGTGCGTCACCTGGGCCTTCACTGGACGTGTCGCGAGTTCAGGTGATGATGACAAGGGCGCCCCTCGTGGAGGGAGGTGTTGATCTTTATAAATGTCAGGAGTCGACACTCGCACAGACGACCACCGCCACAGACCGCCACGCAGACCGATACGTACCTACGGACAACCAGAGGAAGATGTGCAGGCAGACAGAGGAAGAGATAGGCAGACATACAGACAGGGACAGGAAGAGAGAGGAAAATATACAGACTGGGAGAGGAAGAGAGAGGAAAATATAGAAACAGGGAGAGGAAGAGAGAGGAAAATATACAGACTGGGAGAGGAAGAGATAGGCAGACATACAGACAGACAGAGGAAGTGAGAGGAAAATATAGAGACAGGGAGAGGAAGAGAGAGATAGATATACTGATAGGGAGAGGAAGAGAGAGAGAAAGATAAACAGACAGGGAGAGGAAGAGAGAGGCAGTTATACAGAGAGAGAGAGAGAGAGGCAGTTATACAGAGAGAGAGAGAGAGAGAGAGAGAGAGAGAGAGAGAGAGAGAGAGAGAGAGAGAGAGAGAGAGAGCCAGGTATACAGACGAACAAAACCATTGCAGGAGTAGACATGGACACACAAGAGACAGACTGTGTGGCAGACGTACGGGGATGAGGATAGAAATTGCTGCTGCATGGTATCTGGTAAACTGTGGACCAGACGTGCCTTATCATGTCAAGTGTGTGTGTGTGTGTGGGAGAACTGCCAGGGACTGTGACGGTGTGGCTTGACCAGGCGACCTGTGAAGATGCGGTTCTTTTCATAGGTCAGCCAGGCGAGGAGAGAAAGAGACGACGTGTTGTACAGGGGTCTCTCTCTCTCTCTCTCTCTCTCTCTCTCTCTCTCTCTCTCTCTCTCTCTCTCTCTCTCTCTCTCTCTCTCTCTCTCTTGCTGCTGTATATACACCCGACCAGCCAGCAGTATGATCCTTGAGTTCCAGTCTTCTGTCAGACGACTGGAGATGTTCTTTTCCCCCTCCCTCCCGCCACTAAGACCAGAAGGATCCCTCCCTCCTCCCTCCACGACCCCGGTGCTGCATCTGGTTTCCTCTCTCTCTCTCTCTCTCTCTCTCTCTCTCTCTCTCTCTCTCTCTCTCTCTCTCTCTCTCTCTCTCTCTCTCTCTCTCTCTCCCCTCTTCCTCCTCACCAAATGACACATGGCCGCGCTTATCTTCACGCTAGAGTCGCGCTGGTATCTGTGTACTGCAGTGCTCGGGGAGATGTATCGCCCCTAGGCGTACCTACGTACGTTCGTGTATGGTGAACTGGCCAGTACGTTGGCGTGAGGTAATTTCGTCAGTAGATGGCACGTACGTTGAGCTTGATCCCCCCTTCCTGTATTACAACGTCGCGAGTTACGATCTGTTATCGTGATCATGTTCCTAATGCACTGTACTTTTATCAGAAGTTATCTTTATTATCATCTCTCGTGCCGCAGAAACTGTTATCACATCTTGGGGGTGATGAATTCCATCTCTACTCGGATGGGACAGGTTCATCCCACGCCACATCATCGTCTCTTGGAGGACCGAGGGAAACGTTGAGGCTGGCCGGTCATCATCGCTCCACAAGAGGGTTCACACGTTGAGGCGAACCGCTTCGAGAGACGAACCACCTGATGATCACGCGGAGTAACGAACGAGTCCCGAGGCAAACCCCGTAATGCCTCGTGAGCCGTCTTCACATCACATCGGATGTGCGTCAGGAGCAGGGAGGAGCCAGCCTGCCTCCTCCTCCTCCTCCTCCATCTCCTCCTCCTCCTGCTGCTGCTCCTCCTTCTCTTCTTCCTCCTCCTTTGGCTCTTAAGTCCCTCAGGAGGGTCTGGCGGCAGGGAGGAGGTGGGGGAAGGAATCAGACGCTTCACTCACACAGGCAAGTCGAGGGCAAACACTCTGCACGGAGCACCGCCGCGCGCACTGAGTGATCGGCCGTCTCCCTCCCCCCCTTCAAGACTCTCAGGAAGACACAGTCACGGCAGGACACAGCTGACGGTGGGGAGGCAAAGCCGCCGTTCAGAGATCTGTGCATCGTCTGTAGCGCGCACACCTGCTGCTGCTGCGTCAGGCCAGTGTGGACATAATCCTCAAATGGTAATTAGTTGTCAGTTGTTGTCGCGCGTCGTAGAGGGCGCTGTTCGAGGCGTGTTATTACGCCTGGAACTCGCTGTTGCAACCCATTGGTGTCGTGGCAGCGGTTGGAGGTCAGTGTCATGTGCATGGAAGTGCAGGAAGTAGCATTTCTCGACGTCTTTGTTACGTGTCACTGTTGGGAGATGGCGTTCCACGCCCGAGGTCACCGCCAGATGTCAGTGCCACGGCCTCAGATCACCGTCGGAGGTCACCACAGTTATCCGCTGGAGAGGTCACGGGCGTAGATCACTGTTCGCCGTCACTGTTGAGAAGTCGATGTGTTAAGCGCGTTGCGGGTGTGTGTGTCCCGTGACCGCTCAGGTGTTGTGGGGGTGAGTTGTGAGGGCGTACCTACGTCCTCTCCCGGGCAGGACGTGCGAGCGTCGCAGGACACTAGGGGAACGACGAGGGGCAGACGGGACGGGACCCCAATGTTGTGAGGTGAACACCAAAGGCCATGACATGTGCCGGTGGAGGAGGAGGAGGAGGATGCCTCCGTATGAGCGGACCTCCGCTCCTCTCTCTCTCTCTCTCTCTCTCTCTCTCTCTCTCTCTCTCTCTCTCTCTCTCTCTCTCTCTCTCTCTCTCTCTCTCTCTCTCTCTTCCAAAAACATGAGAACCGTGAGAGGAATCATAGGCTGACTGGAGTGGCCCTGGTTGAGGGTCGCAGAATGGGGTAACCTGGACAATGGTAAGAGCGACTGAGTCTGTGGGGGAAGAGCGACTGGGTCTGTGGGGTAAGAGCGACTGGGTCTGTGGGGTAAGAGCGAGTGGGTCTGTGGGTGAGAGCGACTGGGTCTGTGGGGGAAGAGCGACTTGGTCTGTGGGGTAAGAGCGAGTGGGTCTGTGGGTGAGAGCGACTGGGTCTGTGGGGTAAGAGCGACTGGGTCTGTGGGGTAAGAGCGACTGAGTCTGTGGGGGAAGAGCGACTGGGTCTGTGGGGTAAGAGCGACTGGGTCTGTGGGGTAAGAGCGAGTGGGTCTGTGGGTGAGAGCGACTGGGTCTGTGGGGGAAGAGCGACTGGGTCTGTGGGGGTTAGACCGGGGAAAGATGTGGGCGAAGAAATAGGATCAAAATGGAAATGGTGAGATCATGAATGGGAGGAATAAGATAACACGAAAAATAGCAAGAATGATTGGCGTTCTAGAGGAATATTTTCCGAGTATCACACACACACACACACACACACACACACACACCAAATCAGCTTTAAACGCACAGAAAACGGATGATATACCAATCTGGGACAGACGAGTGGTGTTTTGGGCTGCCTCACTCAGCTGGAGGCCAGGGGAGGGTGTGTGTGTGCTCATCCTATCCAGCCATGATCCATCATGGTCTCTGGTTACTCATCCGTCAATGTTCTTGGTCAACACTTCATTCATCTCGCGCTGGGGCTGAGTGCACTCGCTGTATGTTCTGGCTCATGTATGGATGTCGGGTAATATGAGGGACACACATGGAAAGATATATTATAAGAATATGTTAATGAAAAATAACTTTAGCAAAAGTTCAACACACACACACACACACACACACACACACACACACACACACACACACACACACACACACACACACACACTCACACACACATACATATATATATATATATATATATATATATATATATATATATATATATATATATATATATATATATATATATACGTATATGTGTGTGTGTGTGTGTGAGTGTGTGAGGCGTGCGTACCGACCCAGTGGCCCAGTGTTCCCTCCCTCCCTCCTCCACCACCAGGATTCCATCTCCTTTGTCCAGGGGGTTGGGTGTGCACTCTTGTGGAAGGTTGGCTGGGCGAAAGGAACCCGCTCGAAATCTTTTGCCAGCTCCCTCAAGACCTCGGTTCCTGGCTGGCTAGGTGGCTGGCTGGCTGGCTAGGTGGCTGGCTGGCTGGCTAGGTGGCTGCCTGGCTGGGTCCGGAAGACCTTTAATTGGCTGTTGGGAAGACCTTGTTATCAGTGCA